>NW_008350617.1:190458-191032 GCF_000622305.1 Nannospalax galili
AAAAAAAAAAGATGCCCACCTTCTACAAGATGATCTCCTGACTTCCTAGTTTTGGCCTCGTTTCTTTTAGTCATTCTTTCATTTGCTTATGCAACGACTACCACATGCTATATACATGTGTAGAAACAATGCACTAATGAACAAGATACCTGATATCATGGAGCTTTGAGTCTTATGATAGTGTAGGTAATATGTAAGCAATACTTATAGCCAAGATAATTTTAAGTTATGATAAGCATCATGAAGAAATAAAGTACAGTGGGGCTGGAGAGATGGCTCAGCGGTTAAGAACACTGGTTGTTCTTGCAGAAGACCCGGTGTTCAAATCCCAGCACCCACATGGCAGCTAACAACTGTCTGTAACTCGAGTTCCAGGGGATCCGACAGCCTCTTCTGACCTCCGAGGGCATTGCACAACATGGGTACACTTACCTAAGTGCAGGCAACACAAGCATACACACAAAATAAAAATAATAAATAAAGCCGGGTGTGGTGGTACATGCCTGTAGTCCCAGCACTTGGGAGGCAGAGGCAGACAGATCTCTGTAAGTTCAAGGCCAGCCTGGTCTACATA
>NW_008350617.1:191133-210090 GCF_000622305.1 Nannospalax galili
AAGGAAGGAAGGAAGGAAGGAAGGAAGGAAGGAAGGAAGGAAGGAAGGCAGGCAAGAACGAACAGTAATATACAAATGAATGATGGGGAAAATACCTTTGGTCTTTTTGTTGTTATTGTTTTTATTTTTTATTTTTTGTCTTTTCGAGACAGGGTTCTCCTATAGCCCCAGCTTGTCTGGAACTCCCTGTGTAGACCAGGCTGGCCTCAGTCTCACAGAGATCCACCTGTCTCTGTCTCCCAAGTGCTGGGATTAAAGGTGTGCACCACTACACCTGGCTTTTTTTTTAATTTTAAAATTTTGGTCTTTTTGAGGCAGGATCTCCCTGTAGCCCCAGCTTGCCTGGTACTTGCTATGTGAACCAGGCTGGCTTCAAACTCAGAGATCTATCTGCCTCTGCCTCCTGAGTCTACAAAGTAAGTTCCAGGCCAGCCAGGGCTACCTAGTGCAACCTTATCTCAAAAACAAAACAAAACAAAAAAAATTGAACTTAAAAAACTAGACTTTAAAAGGGATAAGCACCTCACAGTCTCCAACCAAGCAAGAGGTAGCAAGTTTGGGGAAAAGGTGCTCTATTCAAGGGTCAGACCTGTTGACAAAGATGTCTATACATCTAAACTTACATAGTCTCATTTTTTCACCTGTATAAAGGATGACATTTTCATTATTACCTTTTTTGATATAAGAGTATACATGTACCTCAGGCTTACCTTAAGCTCACCATCCTCCTGCCTCAGCTCCCTGAGGGCTGCTATTAGAGGCTTGTGCCACCCACACCCAACCAATTAAAGTGGACTTTTTTTGTGGTGATAGGGATCTAATTCAGAGCCTCAGGTATGTTAGGTAAGTGTTCTATCACTGAGATGCATCTTTAGCTCTTAATTATGACATACATGCAATAAATTACACAAATGTTAAATACAGAACTCAATCATCTTGCATTTTAAAAATGTAATTATATGTCTTGGTATTCTCTATAAAGAACTGCTTTGTTCTCTTTGTCCACCCTTTGCCTGTGTCATAATCTAATAAGTAATGCTTCTTGACTATTTGTATTCATATGTGATCTACAAATGTATCTGTGGTATGAGTTACTGAAAATGGTGATGTTGGGCCCAAAGAGATGTGCATTTTTTTTTTTTTTGATTTTTGAGACAGGGTCTCCCTGTAGTCCCAGCTGGGGACTCTCTATATAGATCAGGCTGGCCTCGAACTCACAGAGATCCACCTGCCTCTGCCTCCAAAGTGCTGGGATTAAAGGCATGTGCCACCACGCCTGGCCAAGAGATGTGCATTTTATACACTGGTAAATGTTAGGGATAACACTTTAGAGAGAGGGTCCAGGAGGCCTCTCCCTGGGGAGGTGCTATTTTAGCTAAGACCTGAATAAGAAGAAATAGGAAAGCAGATCAATTCTTGGGAAGAATATTTTGGACACAGGAAGCATCAGATGGAAAGGTGTTGAAGTCTACTCCAAGAGCAGAAAGGAACTCAATGTAGCTGGAATACAGCGAGCAAGAGATTGGGTGAGAATAAGAGCTAGGCAGCAACTGAATCATGTAGGACCTTGTAGGAATGGTAAGTATGAATTTTATTCTAAGTATGTTCTTTCTGGCTTTCCTTATATACAAAGCTCAAACCTACCTACATATCTTTTTTTTTTTTTCCTAATTTTTCTTTGGGGAGTGTGCTTAAGGTGTGTTTGTGTGGTCAGAGTACAACTTGAGGGGATCTGTTCTCTCCTTCTATCATGTGGGTCCCAAGGATCAAACTCAGGCTGTGTGGCAAGCACCTTCACCCACTGAGTCTCTTGCTGACCCCCTCCATACTTCTTACTGTCCCATTGCTTCTGCTCAAAATATCCTCTTCCTCTTTCAGACATGGTACCACGTAGCATGCCACTACAAGCCATTTGTGTTCCTTCTTCTTCCTTACTACCAAGAGAGCTTATGAAGGAGGAAACTGAAACCTAGAGAGAACTAGCCAAGGTCACACAATAGTAAGTGGCAGGGCCAAGAATAGATCTCAGAGCTTTTGATTTCAAGTCAGGACTCTTCCCCACAGTGTGGAGGACATAGACTGGCAGGGAAGCCTCACTGAGAGAGGTTATACAGAAAATTATCAGCTTCTTTCCAGCTTCTGGCTTGATGAGTCAGTTACTATCTTTTTCTTGGCTTTAACCCTCCTACAGCTGAGAAGAGCCAAGCACAGCAGGCTTACTAAAATGGGAAGGAACAAGGAGAGAGGAAGCTGGCAAGTGGCCCTGAATGCCAGAGGCAGGAAAGCCTTTTCCTTAACCTGCCACTGACAAATGCTACGGGAGCTTCAAAACATCTCCAGTTACAGCTGAATGCTGACACGTGTCCTTGTTCACGCACCCCAGTGTATGCCACATGCTAGTTCATCTCTGAATATTCACTTGCATAAAGTCATATATACTAATATGTAAACATTCTAGGCACAAAATCTGCCAAACTACACACACAAACACAAATAAGCATAAATATATGTACCCAGAATTCAAACATGGGCTCGTCTGAAAGAATAAACACATTTATATACCCATCACATAGCTTACCTTTTCAGAAAATTGTTCATCAAATCATTGTTTTATTTTTTCATGAAACTTTCCATTATTTGAAATAATCTCATTTACTTTATTTTCTTCTATTATTCATGTCCTTCACTGGAATGTAAGCCCATTATAGTGGAGACCTGCTCTGCCTTGCTCACCTGCTCACCACTATATCCTTAGCACCTTGAATAAGGGTTAGTCCATGAAGGGTGAATGGGAGCAGATGTGCACAGCACATAGAAGCATATTTACACACACACACACACACACACACACACACACACACACCAGTGTGCATTCCTTTCCTTGCCTATGGGCTCAAGTTATACATTATTGATATAGGTACATTACTCATTCCAGTGTCTTCTTTCTCTGACACAGACACCAGGTTGAGTACCTGGCTGATTAGAAGTGGGGGAGGGGAAAGGGACTTGATCTTTTACAAGATACCAAGCTCACTAGGATGTTTCAGCTCTTAACAGAACAATGAATTTGGTCTCCTGAGATTCAAAGAGGCTGTTAGTATGGTTGCAGTCACAGGATAGGTTGCAGAGGAGCAGGGACAAGGACTCAAGAGTCCAGGCCTCTTTCCTCCATACTAGGAACTGCAAGACCAAAAATTAATAGGGCCTGGGTTTGAAATGAAGCTCAGTGGAAGAGCATCTTCCATGGTTCTAATTCCCAGCACAGTGGGAAAAAATTTAACAAAGGTCCAAGTAAATGAGTAAAATAAATCACATGAACAAAAGCTTTTGGTTTTTCTTTTTCTTTTCTTTCTTTTTTTTTTTTTTTTTTTTTTTTTTTTTTGGGTCTGAGACAGGGTCTCCCCACAGCCCCAGCTGGCTTTGAACTCATAGAGGTCTGCCTGCCTCTGCCTCCCGAGTGCTGGATTAAAGGCATGTGCCACCATGCCCGGCAGATGAACCAAAATTTTTGAGTCAGGCTCTTAACTTTTCTATGTGAAGCAGCAATGTATGTAGAATTATATTTAGCCCAGGTTAAAGGAAACAATAAAGGCATAAACTATAAAACAGAATACAGACTTTGGCAAAAAGAGGCATTCAGTACCTAAACTTGGCTTCTGTGAACTTTTGTCTAATGGCTTAATGTTGTCATTTTTTTAAAGGCCTGGAATTAATTTTTATCAACATTTTAAGTACTGACAACTAATTTTTAAAAGTTTAGACACTGTGATCCAAACAGAACTATTAATGAGAGGTTTAGTTGTAGACTACCGATTGGTAGCTATAAACATTACTATTTGCCCTTCAGCCAGAGGCCATCTGGTAATAGACAACATAAGGCACAGTCACTAGGTCTTTCTCGTGATCTTCCTTAAGGGAATCTTCTCCAGAGTCTTCTCAAACTAACCCCTCCTTACTCTCCAAATTTACTTTAATCAATTATTGATAAAAAATATATTTAGAGCTGGTTTATATATATTCTAAATATATATATATATTTAGAACTCACAATTATTTCTACTGACCTTGTATAATACCACCCATTAGGTAAGTCAGATGGTGTCACTCCTTTGCTCAAAATGCTTAGATTATCAGTCCTGGCGTGGTGGCACACGCCTTCAATCCCAGCACTCGGGAGGCAGAGGCAGGTGGAGAAGAGAGAACCAAGAGAAGTTAAGGAGAAAAGGAGTTAGCAGAGTAGAGCAACACCAGGAAAAGGAGGAAGTTGGTAGGGAGATGTTTCAGGAAGCAGGGAGTGATCAGTCTTTTCCTTTTTTTGGGGGGTCTTTTTGAGACAGGATCTCCCTATAGCCATAGCTGGCCTGGAACTCACTATGTAGACCAGGCTGGCCTTGAACTCACAGAGATCTGCCTGCCTCTGCCTCACCTCCCCAGTGCTGGGACTAAAGACCTGTGCTACCATACCTGGCCTTCCTTTTTCTTAAGTGTCCTAATTCTTACATGATCTAGACCCTCTATACTCATATACTCTTGATCTCTTCCTTTCCTTTCTCCTCTGCTCCAGCCACTTGACTGCCTGCATGTTTGACAAAAACACCAAACATACAAGCTTAGAGCCTTTGTTCCTTACTTGTAGTAGTGTTCCACCAGATAATGATTTGTTTTATGCTCTTTAAATCATTGCTCAAGTTAAATGTTGGTTCTTTCTTTCTTTCTCTCTCTCTCTCTCTCTCTCTCTCTCTCTCTCTCTGGGGTAAGTACATACCTTTATATAGTAACACCTTCCTTCCTTCCTTCCTACCTATCTACCTACCTATAGGGTCTCCTCACTCCATAGCTCAAGCTGGCATGGAACTTACTATGTAGCCCAAGCTGGCCTCAAACTCACAGCAATCCTGTGTCTCAGCTTCTCAAGACCTAGAATTACAGGGAATGTTGCATTATCAGTGAAGCTATTCTTAACCATCCCATGGAAGAATGTTCCTATCCCATTAGCCTCAGATGCTCAAAATGAGCATTTTCCATGAAATCTCGACTAGTTTTTCTTTCCCCCATATAGCCCCAAGCTGAAAATTCTTCCAGGTCCTTCCTCTCTCTCCCCTCTTTTGTATTACATTTTTCCCATTTCACCTATGGTTCTTAGGGAGCAAGGATCATGTTCTTTCTCTGCCTCCTCCAAGCACAACCAGCACAATAGGATACTCAAGGGATGGTCAAACCATTAGAAAACTGGTAAGTGATTAATAATAAAGAAAACTAGAAATCTCCTCTGTGGGAGGGATGGGCATCAAATTGAAGAGTTTAATTCCCTACAACTACAAGTAAGCATAAAATAGGCCCAAAGAACTAAAGAAAAGATGGGTGGTAGGGCTGGGTACTTCCCAGCATACACAAAGATTCCCTCAACAACCTTCCCACACACCTCCATAAAAAGTAAGTGGGAAAGCTGGTTTCTTCATAGAACCATTGGGGGAAGGCTCTTCCTTAGTGAGTTAAGCTTTGTGAAGAATAAACACTCAGCTGAGAAGTCAAACCTGTTATGAGAGGAGCACCAAATTGAGATGTTTGTCTTAGAAAAAAGCAGCTACTGAGGCGTGCCATAGCAGTTCTGAAATATCTGCTCTCTCTTGCCTTCACCTAGTTCTAGCTACCTTCATTCATTGTTGCCTGGATGACTATCATGGCCCCTAACTGGTCTCTCATGTCACTCTTACCCCTTCTAATCCACACATCATTCGAAATGCTCTATTAAAAAAAATCAGACCACATCACCTTCTACCATAAACTCTTCAATGGTTTCAACTGCATACAGAAGGAAATCTTCAACTTCATCCTGCGTTGCTCTCCCATCCTGCTTCCTAAGGTTCCAGACACACCAGCCTTACAGATAGAATATACCATGATCCTTTGCCATCTTTCCTTAGCTCTTTGAACTGTTCTAGCTTTCAGATCTCACTTCAAATGTCACCTACCTAGTGAGGCTTTCTCTAACCATCCTAAATAGCATCAATCCTTGCTATTTTTCTAGAATCCTACTTGGGTCCTCTATAAGAGCAGTTAGTTATCTTAACCACTGAGCCACCTCTCCAGCCCTACTTGTTTTTATTTTATGTATATGAGTGTTCTGCCTGCATGTATGTTAAGTGCACTATGTATGTGCAGTGCCCACAGGGGTCAGAAGAGGGTATCAGATCCCCTGGAACTGGAGTTAAAGATGGATGTTGGCTGCTCTGTGGGTGCTGGGAACTGAACCTGGGTCCTCTGCAAGAGCAGCCAGTGCTCTTAACCACTGAGCCATCTCTCTAGCCCCCCCTTTCTTATTTTTCATCACATTTTGCTTATTCTTTCTTTGTAGTATTTTTTCTCAAATTATACTTCCTTATTTAATTTTTAAAATTGGTTGTTTAGATGCTAGGGAACTAGGTCTGTCAGTAAAGTGCTTGTTGTGCCAGTATGAAGACTTGAGTTCAGATTCCCAGCTCCCACTAAAAAGGCTGGGTGCAGTGGCATGCACCTGCAGTCCCAGTGCTGCGGGCACAAAGACTGGAGGATCTCTGGGGCTTGTTGGCTAGCTAGTCACTCAGCTGCTGAGCTCCATGTTCAGTGAGTGATCCTGTCTCAAAAATAAGGTACAGAGCAATAGAGGAAGACCACCCAATATCAACTTCTGATCTCCTCATGCATCTGTACACACATGTGCACATATGTGAACATGTATACATGCATACACCACAGAAACACACACACCAAAAACTAATAATGAAATAAAATTGTCTGTTTCCCCTACTAGATAGAAGCTATCTTTTTTAACATTTTATTTATTTATTTTATGTGTATGCATGCATTGCTTGCATATGTAAGTGCATCTGTATCATGCAGTGCCCATGGAGGTCAGAGGAGGGCATCAGATTCTTCTGGAACTGGAGTTATGGATGGTTGTTAGCTGCTATGTGGGTGCTGGGAATCAAACCTAGGTCCTCTGCAAGGGCAGCCAGTGCTCTTAACCGTTAAGCCATCTCTCCAGCCCCAGAAGCCACCTTTTTTTTTTTTTTTTTTTTTAAATCTTTTTGAGATAGGGTCTCCCTGTAGCTGGCTTGGAACTCACTATGTAGACCAAGCTGGCTTCAAACTCACAGAGATCTGCCTGCCTCTGCCTCCCGAGTGTTGGGATTAAGAGCATGTGCCACCACGCCCAGCTTCAGAAGCCATCTTTTGAAGGTAAAGGTCAAGTTGGTCTGTTTAGTGCTGAATCCCCAGTATTTCGTATAAAACCTTGTTAGTAGTAGGCACTTAATAAATTTGTCTGAATAAAACTGAAAGATAAATGAATAAAATTGAAAGATTATTATGGAACTGAAGCAGATTAGCACTACATAACTATAAATGGAACAGTTAGGCCTCCTGGAAGAGCTCAGTATAAAGAAAGTCTTTCTAACTGCCAGATGAAATGTACTTTTTTTTTTTCTTTCTTTTTTGTCTTTTTTGAGACATTGTCTCCCTGTAGCTCCAGCTGGCCTGGAACTCGATATGTAGACCAGGCTGGCCTTGAACTCACAGAGATCTGCCTGCCTCAGCCTCCCCAGTGCTGGGACTAAAGGCATGCACTACCATGCCTGGCTTGGAATATACTTCTTTAGGAACTCTCTAACTCTGGAGGTATCAGGCTGGAGCGATGGCTGAGTGGTTAAGAGCACTGGCTGCTCTTGCAGAGGACCCGGGTTCACATCCTAGCACCCACATGGCAGCTAAAAACCATTTGTAACTCCAGTTCCAGGGGACCCGACACCCTCTTCTATCCTCTGTGGGCATTGCATAACATGGGTGCATGTACACACATGCAGGTATAACACTCATACACATAAAATAAACATAAATTTCAAAAAGCTCTGGAGGTATTGTGTAGGTTTGGGATTTGAAGAGACACTATCAAGCAGATTCTGCCATGAGGACCAAGCCAAGCCTGACCAGTATTCCTCAAAAGTATGGCCAGGTAGTATTAGCAATGCAGATTTTAAGACCGATGCCATACAGCTGTAGGAGTGGACTGTTCAGTTTGCCCCAGAGAAACCCTATCACCTACTTGTACTAACTACATCATTCTTCACAGAATGGGGCCTTGGAATTTTTTGGTGATCTTTGTTTTTGAGAGAGGGTCTTGCTATGTAGCTTAGTCTGGTCTCCTGCCTCAGCTGTTTAAGGGCTGGGATTACAGGTGTGTGCCACCATACCTAGCTTGAACTTTTCATTATATAAGATTCCCATGTAATCTATGTTTATGAAAATTAAAATGACTTTGAAAGTCTTTTCAGATTCATTAAAAATTTTTATAGCAGTGCTGGGGATTAAACCCATAGCCTTCTGCATGCTGGGTAAATGCTCTACCACTGTGCTTCCAAGCTAGCCTCAAATTGGTGATCCTCCTGGTTCAACCTCTGGGGTTATGGGATCACATGCATGTAATGAAGGAATGGCTGGAAGGAATATTTTGAAACTGTAACATGAAGAAATAATGTGAAAGAGTTCTTTGATCCCTAAAGTATTGCATAAATGTAAAGAACTATGATATAAGCATACCCTCAAGTCATTTTCCCTTTTACCAAGGGAACAGGAATGGAAAAAACACAACTGACAAGTCAGTGCCTTTATGTTCCCTCTGGATACTTCTATCATAACTGTAGGAGAAAGGTTGAAAGAAAGACAGAAGGACATACATCCCCAAATGGAATCACAAATCACTCAGAAAGTTAAAGGAAAATGGAGTTTTTGAGATCTTCCTTCCTCTGTGAATTCTAAGGCCAGCCTGGGTTACTGGAGTTACATAGGGAGTTCCAGGTCAGTTGGGGCTATAGAGAGACCCTGTCTCAAAGCAAATGAACACAAAATCAAAAGCAGAAGGAAGAAAATCAAAGTGCTAGAGACCTTAGAATTGTGGGAATGAAGACCCCCAGAATGGACTTCTTGCATAATTATCAGAAATCCATTACTCTGCTTTCTCCCACATTTCTGTAGAAAATGTTTCTTTTGAAATACCATAAGTTTCTAGTTTTAAGCGCTGTCTTGCTGGCAAACCATAATGCAGTCTCACCCAACTCCTGATTAAAAAAGTGGAATCGACTGCCATCACTTGACTCTAGAGGGACTTTCAACTAACTACAAAATTGATGAAACAAGAGCAAAAAGTCTCAATTGGTGGTCCACTCAGGAAATAGCTGCCTAACCACAGATCCCTTCCCTTTTGTCCGGCCCATTCAGAAGTCCAGGATTGCTATCCTCAAAACCAGGCATGATTAGAGAAATACAAAATCAAAACCACAATGATATCCCACTCCACACCTACCTGGATGGCCATAATCAAACAGACAAATAATACCAAGTACTGGCAAACATGTAGAGAAACTGGAAACCTCTTATGTTGCTGGTAGAAATGTAAAATGGTTCAGGATTTTGGAAAACAGTCTGGCAAGTTCTCAAAAGGTTAATTATAGAATTACCTTGTGAGAAGCAATTACACTCCTGAGTATATATCCAAGGGAATTAGAAGGACACATCCACACAGAAACTTGTCTATAAACAGTCATAGTAGCATTGTTCAAAAATTAGAAATAACCCAAATGTGTACCAACTAAGGATTTATAAATAAGGATATTGTATAACCACACAAGGGGATATATTTTAGCCATATAAAGGATGCAATAGAGCCAGATGTGGTAACACATATATTCCAGCCCTTAGGTGACAGAGGCAGGAAGATTGCTGCAGGATTGAGTTCAGCCTGGCAGACACAGCAAACTCCAGGCCAGTATGGGCTACACAGACCTTGTCTCATAAAAAAAAATACTGCTATATACCATAAGATGAACATTGAAAACATTATGATGGGGCTGGAGAGGTGGCTCAGCGGTTAAGAGCACTGACTGCTCTTGCAGAGGACCCGGGTTCGATTCCCAGCACCCACATGGTGGCTACAAACCGTCCTTAACTCCAGTTCCAGGGGAATCTGAAACCCTCTTCTGACCTCCACCGCATTGCATGACACGGGTGCACTTACCTACATGGCGGCAATATACTCATACACATAAAATAAAAATAATAAATAAAATATTAAAAACAGAAAATATTATGCTAAATGAAAGAAAACCAGACACAGAAGGCTATACATCATGTGATTCTCTTTGTATAAAATGTCCAGAACAGCTTGGTGTGGCGGTGCATGCCGGAATCCCAGCACTCTGGAGGCAGAGGTAGGTGGATGTCTGTGAGATCAAGGCCAGCCTGTTCCACACAGTGAATTCCAGGCCACAGGGAGACCCTGTCTCAAAAGACAAAAAAATTTCAAAACAAACAAACAATGTCCAGAACAGTCAAGCCCATAGACCCAAAAAGTAGATTAGTAGTTACCTAGCTCTAGAGTAGGGAAAGTTAGAGGGAAAGAAGTGACTCCTTATAAAAGTGGGATTTCTTGGGGGCTAGACAAATGGCTCAGTGGTTAAGATAAATAAGACAAAATAAACGCTTTCCTCCACAGGTTGGTCTTGGTCAGAATATTTTGTCACAGCAATAGAGAAACAAACCAGAACATCAGGCTTGACAGAAAGTGCCCTTACCCACTGAACCATCTCTCCAGCCACCAAAGGGACTATATGAGCTCTTCCTTGACTAAGGTTTTGGGTCTTTCAGGAAGTTGTCAAATAGTTGAAGAGATCATGGTAACTGTTCAGATTGCATGGGAGTGTCTTCATTCTCACAGTGCTTCTAGAGATTTTCAGGAGAGACTTCTCTGTGTTCATTCAGTTGGCACAGAGGGACAAATACAAGTCTGGAATTCAGAAACCTGGGACCTGGTTACAATCTTGCTTTTTTTAAAAAAAAAAAAAAATTATTATTTAATTTTTATTCTCTCCCTGGAACTGGAGTTAGGGACAGTTGTTAGCTGCCATGTGGGTGCTGGGATTCGAACCTGGGTCTTCTGCAAGAATAGTCAGTGTTCTTAACCGCTGAGCCATCTGTGTGACCTTGGCAAGCCTCTTCCTCTGGACTTCTTGTAACTTAAAAAATGAGAATATTAATACTTGTTTTACCTGCTGCTAAGGAAGTCATGAAGATCAGGTTGAGGGCTCATCCTTTAAAAGAGTTCTATACTGTACTCATGTGAGGAATTAGCTGGACCTGTACTGATTTAGTCAACATGTGAGGCAGGTATATCAGGTTTCATTACTCTTCTTTGGTCTCTATATCAGCTAAGTTTCCCCTCTCCCCTGGGTAGGTAAGTATTAGAGCACCGTATGAGTTCCATACCCTGAATCTCAGCTCCTAGGGATTTTTCTAGTTTCTCCATGGTAAAGTCCACTGAGCCACTGTAGAAACCTAAGAACATTTCTTGACATGACTCCAAATTCTGCTTATCTCCATATTCTTCCTTTCCGTGTCTACATCTTTTCTTTGAAGCTGATTTAGGAGACCCACTCCCTGCTGCTACTTGGAGGGAGAAAAAAACATCAATGAGTCCAAGATACATTAGAGTTTATCTTGTCTGACATAATTTTCCTCCCTTTTCCCATCTTATACTTTACAGAGAAGGAAACAGAGGCTGAGTTTATGCAAATTCATGTATTGAATTAGGGATAAACAGTAAATCTAAGTCTAGTGACTCCATATTCAGAACCAGGAGTTCCCACATTGTAGTGTGCAAAAATAAGTACTTGAGGGGCTGGAGAGATGGCTCAGTGGTTAAGAGCACTGGCTGCTCTTGCAGAGGACCTGGGTTTGATTCTCAGCATCCACATGGTGGCTTACAACGTCTGTAACTCCAGTTCCAGGGGATCGGACACTCTCTTCTGACCTCCTCAAGCATTGCATGACATGGGTACACTTACACACATGCAGGCAGTACACTCATACAGATAAAATAAAAAATAATAAAGTATTAAAAAATAAGCACTTGAAGAGTTGGAAACCTAGAAATCCAGGACTCCACCCCAGCCTATTTAATCAGAATCTTTAGAGGATAAAACCTCGGACTGCACTTTTATAAACTACTCAGGCAGTTGTGATGTGGGGGCAGGGTACCCCCTGAAAAATACTTCGGTACTGGGTATAGATCAGTGATAGAAGACACACTTAGGATTGGGTTTAACTCCCTCCATGTAAAGTCTGGGATAGGAGATAAACTATGACATTATTTAGGGCATGTAGAAAGGGTAATTGTGAAAGAGAGAGTGGGGTGGGGGGAACTCCAGATTTCCTAATAGATCATTGTTAGAAAAGATACATATAGAATTTGAGGAACTAGATTTTTATTCTCTTAAATTTTCCCCATTCAGGTACCCAGGGGAATAAAGTATACTAGATTGAGGACTAGTGATTTAAATTTTACTGTTTACCTAGGTGACAGAAAACCATTATAATGAATATTTTTTTCATGTGTGTATTACATTTAAGGAACCTGATGTACAAATAAAATGCCCCCCCTGGCCAACTTCCTTTTGTTGCTATAGGCATACAGCACAACATTTCAGATGCTGTGATAATAAAGGATCTGAGCGAGCTATCTTCATTCATTTGTTATGGATAAGGACAGTGTGCCTCATAGGGTGACAGGAACAACTGTGTATGATTTCCCTCCTGTATGAAGACATGTCGATAGTGAGAAAAGGGCTACCTTCTAATCTGGCCTAGGTTCTGCATTCTCAACAGAAAAGAGGTACAGAATTTAACTGGCCCCAAACTATATTCATCAAGGGCAATAGGCACAAGGTCCCTGGATCAAGGCCTTAAAATAGCTGGTAAGAGGACAGAATGCAGTGATGGCACACACTATAGGGCAAGAGTCCCATTGCTTGAACCTCAGCCCTGAGGCCTTCTTCCACACTCCTTTCTTCTCTATGTCTACCATTTCTCCTGCTTATCCAACGTCTGTCTTCTTTATCTAGACTCTCTCTTATCACCTGCTTCCTTCCATATTTTCTCTCTCTAATCTGCCTGGATCCAGATAGACACATGAAGAGAGGCAAGTTTGTTTATTTGTTCACTGATTATTTTATCCATTTATTTTATAATTATATATTAAGTACCCACTATGTATTATACTTTGTACTAGACACAGAGGAGGAAACAAAGAAGAAGATATCTTGTAATTCATAACCCAGTCAAGAAAGCAAGTGTACACATATGACTTAGAAAAACAAAACGTTAGCCAGGCATGGTGGTACACGCCTTTAATCCCAGCACTCAGGAGGCAGAGGCAGGTGGATCTCTGTGAGTTCGAGGCCAGCCTGGTCTACGTAGTGAGTTCCAGGCCAGCTGGGGGTACAGGGAGACCTTGTCTCAAAAAGACCAAAAAAAAAAAAAAAAAAAAAAAAAAGAAAAAGAAAAACAAAGTGCTGGGCATAGAGCAATGGGTCAGCAGTTAAGAGCTCTTACTGCTCTTGCAGAGGACATAAGTTTGATTCCCAGCACCCACAACTGCCTCTGACTTCAGTTCCATGGGATCCAGTGCCTTCTTCCAGCCTCCGTGAGCACTGCACTCACATGCACACCCATTTGGACTCACATATACACATAATAATTAAAAATTTTTTTAAAGTGCCAATGAGTGTTTAGATAAGAATGAGTGAATGAATGGTGCTGCCTTTTCTGATGGTTAGAATCTTCTGGATGGGAAAACTTGTAAAGATATCTGCTTCCAAATTAATCTATATTTCTTGTGGTTCTGATCAAAATCAAGTGAGAATTTTCTGTTGAGATACAGCTCTTGCCAAATAATTTACCCATTTAAAGCATATAATCTATAATTTTTAGCATATGTACAGAAAGAAGTATAGGCATTACCACAGTGGATTTTAGAACTTTACCACCCCAAAAGAAACCCCCCCCCTTTTTTTGGTCTTTTTGAGACAGGGTCTCCCTGTAGCCCCAGCTGGCCTGGAACTTTATTTTGTCTTACACCTACTGGGTCACAGTTCATCAAGGAGCCCAAGATAGGAACTCAGGGCAGGAACCTGAAGGCAGGAGCACAGGCCATGGAGGAACACTGCTTACTGGCTTGCTCCCCTGGTCCCTGCTCAGCCTGCTTTCTTATTCATCATAGGCCCACCTGCCCAGGGGTGGCACCACCCACAGTGGGCTGGGCCTTCCCACATCACTCAACAATCAAGCCAGTCCAATGGAGGCAATTCCCTAATTGAGGCTCCCTTGGCCCAGGTGTGTCAAGTTGGCACTAAAGCTATCCAGCACATCTGATGACCTTGGATCCCCTATGGTAGAGGAAGAGAACTGATTCCTACAAAATGTCCTCTGACCTACACACATACACTATGGCAAGTATGTTTATACATACAATAAGTAAGTAAATCAGTAAATAAATATAAAAACTAGTTCTCAGCAGTGTCAAGAGTCATGGGAACACATGTACATTCATTTGTTCTGAATACATGCTTCAAACATATCTATAAATATCTACAAAAAGTTTAAAACCTGTTGCTAGATGCTAATTTATTATGGGGCATGAATAGCTCTACAACTAAATATATCTGTTAGCTATACTGTGTGCTAGGCTATAAACAAGAGAAATCTGGTTCTTTTACTCATGAGGCTCAGTAACTGAGGAGGCAAGATTTTTGCTTGTCAGATGCAATCTTATTTAGGAATGAAATGCTAGGAATAATGTGAAGTAAGAAAACAAAGAAGTCAGGTGTGGTGCACAAGCCTGTAATCCCAGCACAAAGCAGGTGGATCTCTGTAAGGCTGAGGCTAGCCTGGTCTACATAGTGAGTTAGTGAGTTCTTTTTGGTCTTTTTGATATAGGGTCTCCCTGTAGCCCCAGCTGTTCTGGAACTCACTATGTAGACCAGGCTGGCCTTGAACTCACAGAGATCTGCCTGCCTCTGCCTCCCAAGTGCTGGGATTAAAGGCGTGCACCACCACGCCTGGCACATAGTGAGTTCTAAGCTAGCTGGGGCTACTTCACTTTTTCTCACAATATGGAGCCTTACATAATTCATTTCTCTGGACCTTGGTTACCTTAACTGTAAATGAAATGAATGTATCAGTTAATGAATTATCTAAGTCTAGATTTTATTATTCATTCTGGTTAAGGATAAGAAAGGGGGTGGGAAAATGAGACTGGGAGAAAGCTTCACAAAGTAGGCAGTAATTCACATATTCTGAAAAAATAAATAGAACCTAGACTGGCCCAGATAAGGAACAGACCCTATCCTTATATAGGGAGAGGAAACAATATTAGGGCTTAGATGTAGATGCTAAAAAGCATAGGCCAATCTAAAGGTCAAAGTTAATACTAGATACTATTTTCATCTATTGGTGATTTATCATAATGCTACATATAGTGAATATAAAAAAACTATACTTTGTGCTGTTATGCTGTGCCTATTTTTCCTTTTAAAATTATCTTTTTAAAAATAATTTTGGTGAGTATATGAGTGTGGTGGGGGAGTGCAGGTGTGTGTGCCCTGTGCATGTGTAGAGGCAGAGAAGAACAAAGGCATGCTGCTCTAGCAGTCTCTACCTTATTCCATTAAGACAGGGTCTCTCACTGAACCTGCAGCTAAACTGGCTGATAGCAAGCTCCAGCAAACCTCCTGGCACTGCACCTCACAACACTGGTGACAGGCACACACAGCCATCCCAGCTTTTTGTGCAGGGTCTGGGGATTTGAAGTCAGGTCCTCATGCTTGCATAGTGAGCACTCTTCCCACTGAGCAGGCTCCCCAGATAGCTTTATTTGTAATTGAGTGGCAGTGATATAAGCTGATATTTATCATTTCAAAATATCTTTACTTTGGGGTTGGGGATATAGTTGAGTGGTAGAGTGGTTCCATAGCATGTGCAAGGCCCTGGCTTCTAACCTGAGCACCATCAAACAAAACAAAACAAAAATAATACAAAACAAAATCACAAAACACAACACAATAAATCCTTTATTTTATTAAACTTTAAAGTAACAACTCTTTGGATTCCTGGCATAAAATAAAAAGCAACCAATTTGGTTTAGCATTTAGGTATTTAGTAGTATTTAGTGTTTAGTAGTATATTAGTACTTAGTATTAGGTTACATTTTGTTGACTGTTAAGATGGAAAAGATAGTGTTAAGATCATGAAAATCAAGACTAGAACTAGTCTAGACTGAGAGAGACTACAAAGACAGAGCAACTATATGTCACACATGTTCTGCTGGGTCCTCTTTCTATAAAGGACATTATTGGGACCATTTGACAAAACTGCACTGGAGTCAAAGGATCAGATGGCAAGTGATGTACAAATATTGATCTCCTTGTTTTGACAGTTATTTTATAGTTATACAGGAAGAAATTCTTGCTTATTGGAAATAATATTCAGAGATCTACATCTTACACTTAAATTGTTCAGGGAAAATGTTTTTTGTTGTTGTTTTTTGGTGCTACTGAAGATTGAGCCTGGGCCCATGTGCTAGAGAAACACATTACCACTGAGCTATAGCCCTAACTGTCCTTTGCCCTATTTATTTATTTAGAGACAGGATCTCATTAAGTTGCCCAGTCTGGCCCTAAACTTAACTCTACAACCCAAGCAGGTCTTGAATTGTCAATCCCAGTGCCTCAGCCTCTTGAGTAGCTGGGATTACAGGCCTGTGCCACCAGGCTTGGCTTCCTTGTGGTACTCTTTTGAGATGGACAAGATTTGCTAACCCATTTGAAAGGTCAGAAAACTCAACCTCAGAAGGATGTCCATAGGAGATTGACTAGTGATTAAAAGATTATTTAGGAAACCATGTCATATGAGGAACCAGAGAATGTGGACTCAGTATTACCTCATCCATAAAACAAGAACATCACAGAACAAGAACACTAGAATAGCCAGTGTGGTGTTGGACCCACTGCTTCCCAGCACTTGGGAAACAGAGGCAGGCAGATCTCTGTGAGTTTGAGGATAGCTTGATCTACATAGGGAGTTCTAGGTCAGCCAAGGCTACATAGTAAAACCCTATCTCAAACAAACAAACAAATAAACAAAGAGAACATTAAATAGATAAAGGGTTTTCAAACAGAACTTTTCAAGTCCCTAGAGGTTCCCATATACATACCTTCCAGAGTCCACAGTCACAAGGTAAAGAAAACAACAGAAGGTGGCTCTAGGCTTCTATCTGTGCTTTTGCAAAGATTATTCCATTTACTTCTCACAACAATCTGTGTGATAGAAACTGTTTTATTCCCATTTTACAGATGAGACAACAGGCATAAAGAGGGAAGTTAAGCTGATGTCTGCTAATGAGCCTTCTCCTGTAGACTCATACTACTGGAAACTCCTTACAGAGTAACTCTGTGGTTTTACTTTATTCACAGGATTATTTTTTAGCTTTGTCAGAAGGAACCAGAAGACAGTTAACAAAAAGCATGAAAGACCTAATAATTTCTTTTTACCTTCTGGGCTGCATATCTGACAGAGCTATACTCTTCTTGCTACAACAACAAGGAATGAATGATTTGAACTCATTCAGTTTAGAGATGTTAGAATTTGAGAAGCTGGCGGATCCATCTACTCTAAAGGAAAACTGGATTAAACATTAGCTCTTTTTTTTTTTTTTCTGGTCTTTTTGAGATAGGGTTTCCCTGTAGCCTCAGCTGACCTGGAACTTGCTATGTAGACCAGGCTGACCTCGAATACAGAGAGATCTGCCTGTTCTGCCTCCCAAGTGCTCAGTGGGTAAGGGTACTTGTTGCCAAGCCTGACAACTTGAGTTTGATCCCCAGAATCCACATAGTTGAAGGACAGAACCAACTCCTGCAAACTGTCTTCTGACCTCTATATGTATGACATAGTATGCACCCCTCCCATACATATGTACATACACACACACAATAAATAAATGAATGTAAAAAATTTTTAAGGGCCATTTTGAATTTTGACTTTAGAGGAACTAGGATGACCTTGATGTGAAATGAAGGAATCACAATGTGAAATTTCTTAAATAAAAATGTGCTGACAGAAGAAGAGGAAAAAGAGGACCAGCAAAGAAGGAAGAAGGGAAGCAGCAGGTGGCACAGGGAAACTGAGGCAGGAGTTCAAGGCCATGCTAAATTACACAGTAAATTCAAAGACAGCCTGGGTTACACAGTGAGACCCTCCTGCCTCTCCCCCTACCGCCCCAAGAAAAGGTAACTTACCTAATAAGTTATAATGCAATGTTTCCTAAATCCTTTGTTTTCATGAATTAAGAAAGCTCTGCCAAGAAATCCACAACTGGTACAGAGTGTCAGTGGAGTACTCAGTCACAAATGGGACATCTATATCACCCCCTCCCCAAGACTCAGGGGCCATGGAAGAAAAGGTGACAGAATGATTGTAAGAGCCAGAGGTTGGAGAAGACAGGAGTGAAACACCACACTCATGAATTCACAATAGCTGTGATTATCTACACAAGACCTATGTAAGTTCAAGCCAGTCAACATTCTAGCATGAGGAAGGGGTGCATGAGGGCTAACCACTAATGGAGAAGCTAAAGACAACTGATGGCTTCTGGGGGCAGGAGAATCAGGTCTCTTTAAAGGTATGGTCTCTGGTAGGTTGAGGGCCCCATACCCAGGAGTATATGGTATCACAAATTGAACTTGATGCTTTACTTAAAAAAAAAAAAAAAGACACAAAGTTGGGGTGAGAACAGAGGTGAGGGTGGAAGTGGGAGGAGTTAAGGGAAGGAGTAGGAATGAATGTGACCCAATTACATTGCATGAAATTTTCAAAGAATTAATTTTTTTTTTTAAAGAAATCTCTTGGGGTGGAGAACTGGCACAGATGTTAAAGGCTCAGGCTCACAACCAAAAAGACAAAAAAGAAAGCTCTTAGCCAGGTATGGTGGCACATGCCTTTAATCCCAGGACTCAGGAGGCAGAGGCAGGCAGATCTTTGTGAGTTAAAGGCCAGCCTGGTCTACATAGCCAGTTCCAGGCCAGCTGGGGCTACAGG
>NW_008350617.1:210167-216073 GCF_000622305.1 Nannospalax galili
CGGTGATGTAGTAAGCCCCTGTATGAATCCTCAGCACCACTAAAAAGAGGAGGGAAAGAAAGAAAGGTATAGGTGGTGCTAGTATCCCTAGCAATCATTGGTTCCTAGAGTATTCTTTGGCAAACACTGGTCTAATCTGACCAGTTATGGATTAAGAGTCTCCTTAGAGCCTGTTCAGGGAAGAATGATAGAGGAACTAGCATCTCAAGGAACAAAAGGCCTCAGGATTTTGGAACATCTCTAGTGATTGAACAAATAAATCGACGCTTTGTTTCCTAAGTCTTTCACCAGGCACCTGTGTCCTTTTGAAACAAGAAACAAATTCAGATATAGACATGTCCTTTGTAGATCTTTAAGGGGTTTCTGATCCTTAAGGAGCCTAAAGGGCAGGCTCGAATGTTGGTTCATAAACAAGCATAAGCCCAAGAGCAGGAGTCGAAGAGTCTACAAATAGGGAATTTCAGTGGTAAAGCAATAGTGGTATACAATCAACCACTCACATTTGTACAGTGTTTTCCAAAAAACAACTAAATGCTGTTGCATCATCTCATTTAATCCTTGAAACAATCTAGTAAGGAAGATAATGGAATTATTATCCCCAGTTTATGGAAGAGGAAACTGACTTCAGAGTAGTTAAATGCTTTGCCTTTGCTTATATAGCAAGTTAATTATTATTCCAACTTTCTCAAAAATTTCAATTTTGCCATATGTAAAATGAGGAAAAGAAATAGTGCTTTTGTAGTTGTATCAAATGGGATATTTGCTAAGTATTTAAGCATAGTATCTGGCACAGACTCAATGAAAGGCAATAAAAATTGATAGAGCTGGTGAAAAGCCCAATGCCCCAATTTTGTCCCAAAGCAAGAATGAAAAAAACCCTACTCAGTCCTGTTCTCTTCTGTGTACCTATTCTCCTCCTCCTCCAACCATAAGCCAAGAACAGCAGGCTAGAAGGCAGCACACTAGACTTTAGTGTCAACTCCATCAGTTGTCACAGTAATTATGTGATTTAAGGAAAGAAGTTTAATTTCCTTGAGGCATTTTTCCTTATTGAAACATAAAATTAGTGATACTTTGCTTACTCTACTTGGTTGCTGTAAGGATCAAATAAGTTTATGGAATTTACAGTACTTTATGACAGTCAGGTGTAGCACACAACTCTAATTCCATCATTCAGGAGGCTGAAGCAGAAGGATTTGCTGCAAAGTTCAAGGCCAGTCAGGGTAAGACCCTTTCTCAAAAAATTGAGGGTGGGATGCACAAGATGGCACTTGTCACGAAGCCTGATGCCTTGAGTTAGATCCCCAAGACCCACATCGTGAAAGGAGAGCACCAACTCCTGAAAGTTGTCCTCTGACCACCACACGCTCATGCCCACACACATACACAATTAATTAATTAACTTTAAAATTTTAAATATGAAGTACATACGAAAACTGTGAAACAGTATATAAATATGAGGGGTGACTCCCCCCCTTTTTTGAGACAGAGTCTCCCTGTAGGCCCAGCTGGCCTATAACTCACTATGTAGACCAGGTTGGCCTTGAACTGCCTCCCAAGTCCTGGGACTACAGGCCCACCACCACACCCAGCCCAGAGGGGTGACCCTTTTTATCTGCCATAGACTATCAATATTTTTACCAGTAAAAAGCAACTTTATCTCCAAGTTTTTTCTCATGGACATTTCGATCCAGCACATTGTAGCAGATGTTGGTAGTGGCTCCTTTCATCCATTCAGTGAAGATTTTCCCTTTAGTCACATCAAAGTTGTACTGGAGGAATGGGCCAGGGCATGGGGTCTTCCAGTAAAATTCTTTGGCAATGTTTCCCCAAAACTCTGCAACAAAAAGAGATGTACACACATCACTAAGTGTCTCAAACTTATTTATCGTCAGATAGATTGGATTACTAGTGTATGAACAGGACAAAGTTACAATTACCCTACCTAGGACTCATTATCTGTCTAATTTTATCACCAATTATTCTCCTACCTACAGTCTATTCCCACAGGCCGAATCTTGATTGTTCCTTCTATACTCAAAACTGTCTATCCAGAGTTGAAGTAGTGGCACATGCCTATAATCCAAACACTTGGGAATTGGAGCCAGGATTATCAGGAGTTCAAGACTAGTCTTATCTACATAGCAAGTTCAAGGCCAACATGGAATACTGGAGACCCTGTCCCCAGCACCCCCAGTGTCTATCCAGTTTTTGATGCCTATTCAAATCACAGCCATGTGGTTTCTAGCACAATAACTAGTACACAGGAGGCTATCAGTACATTTTTTCATGAACTATTAATGAGAAGAAATTCTTTACCCATAGAGTTGTAGTGATCATCTTTCTTCTTGTTTGCTTATCCTCTCCTAGTTATTCACTGACCATCTCCTTCCACAGCTATCTGTACCAGTGCCAGATGTTACTTGAAGCTATGTATATGTATTGTTCATTTAGTCTTCCCCCAACCCTAAGAGGTATGCATTAGTTTCATTCTCATCTTGTAAGGCTTGAGACATTAAAGAACTTATGTAAAGTTTCACAGGTTACTAAGTGAAGATTTTAATTTTCTTGAGAAGACATTTTTGCTAAAGTCCAAAGAAGAATAAGAGGCTTTTTGAAAACTCTCTGACCAAATCAGCACTACTGTGGTATGAGAGGGAATCGGGTTTATATTAAGAGAAACTAAAGACTGAAACACTGAGAATAAAGAAAATAACTGCAGAATTGATTCATAACTAGGCATATTGGGAAAAGACAGAACATAATTGAAAGCTAAATCACATAGTATACAACCTTTCAAACTATTAAGGAAATAAAAATTAAATCAACCCAAAGTGCCATTATATACTCTTAAAACTAGCAAAGATTAAAAATTAAACCTGATGCTTAGGCTACATGAGATCTGTCTGGAGAGATAGGAACTTTTTTTTTTTTTTTTGGTCTTTTTGAGACAGGGTCTCCCTGTAGCCCCAGCTGTCCTGGAACTCACTATGTAGACCAGGCTGGCCTCAAACTCACAAAGATCTGCCTGCCTCTGCCTTCCAAGTGCTGGGATTAAAGGCATGTGAGAAACAGATAGTTATACAAAAACAGTACTATAAAAATGTCTGGCAAGAACTATAAATTTTTTTTAATCCTTTTATTTGTTTATGTAATTTTGGAAATATACTCTACGAAAATAATCCCAAAGGGTGGTGGCATTACTAAACAGATGTTTATATCAACACTATAATAGTGAAAGTAGAAAAGGTGGTATATGACTCTAGTCCTAGCACTTGGGAGGTTGAGGTTGGAGGATTAGGGGTTCAAGGTCAGCCTCAGCTACACAGGAAACTGAGTCCACCCTGGGCTCAGTCAGTAAAGTGCTTGCCACACAGGCATGAGGATCTGGCACCATGGCACATGGAAAGGTGGAGTTGGCTCCCTAGGACTTGCTGGCCAGCCAGTCTAACCAATTTGGTGAGCTCCGAGCCAATAAAAGATGTCTCAAAGGAAGTGGATGGTGTTCCTGAGAATAACACCCATGGTTCCTCTTGTAACACACACACAAACACTCACACACGTGCACGCAAACTCATACACCTGTGTGTGTTCACACTCAAAAACATGCACATACATATTAAAACAAATTGTGAAACTAGAAACAACTCAAAGCCCAGCAATTAAAAATGGGTGAAAACTATCTGTTACTATTTGTAAGCAATACAAATAGTAACAGAATACTGAACAGCCATTGAAGAGAAAACAAACGGAGAGTGGCATTGAGTGAAGGCCATTCCTGTATAAGGACTGAACTAATTTCTTTGACTCTTTATGACATTGTTATATCATAAAGATTAACTAAATTGTATGAAGTACATTATCCTAATTTTATTATGAGAAAACTGAAGCTCAGTAAACACAGGAAACACTCCCTAAGGACTATAAAGCTGATAATGAGTCTACAAATCCTCCAAATACTTTAAGTAATAATAGTAGACATTGTACAAAACTGTTTATGAACACTTATGTTTATCAACAAGGAATGACAATAAAACCTAGTTTACGTTCAGTTAGTTTAGTTTGTGTTTGCTTTTTACGGTGTGTGTGTGTGTGTGTGTGTGTGTGTGTATTTGAAGGTTTTCAAGTACTGAAGTTCAGAAGAGGAAAGAAATGAGCATGGATTACAATGATCAGAGAATGTGCTATAGGACTGGTAGAGTTGGGGTAGGTGAACAGGAGCAGGAGGAAATGGGCAAAGGCAAGGGCATTGGAAGGGACCTGTGTGGATCCAGGATGTGAAGGAGAATGACCTGTCTAACATGAGGACTGTGATAAAGGATAGGAGAGATACGGTTGAAGAGGTAAGGGGAAGCTAGGTTACCCAGAGGCCTTGAAAGAAAAGCAGAAATTTAATTTCAACTATACAAGAAGGGAAAAGGTTTTCAGAAGTCAAACATGGTAGCACTTGTTTATCATCCCAACACTCAGGAGGGAGAAGTTAGACGATCACAAGTTTTTAAAAAATATTTAATATTTTTATTTTTTGTATATGAGTGTATTGCCTGCATGTAGGTAGGTGCACTGTGTTGTGCAATGCCCATGGAGATCAAAAGGGGGCATCAGACTCCCTGGAACTGGAGTTACAGGTAGTTGCCAGCCATCATGTGAGCACTGGGAATTGAACCCTGGTCCTCTGCAAAAGCAGCCAATGCTCTTGGCCAGTGAGCCATCTCTCCAGCCCTGATCATCACAAGTTTGAGGCAGCCTCCTACATAGCAAGACCCATAAAAGAAAGAAAGAAAGAAAGAAAGAAAGAAAGAAAGAAAGAAAGAAAGAAAGAAAGAGAGAAAGAGAGAAAGAGAGAAAGAGAGAAAGAGAGAAAGAGAGAAAGAGAGAAAGAGAGAAAGAGAGAAAGAGGAAAGAGAGAGAGAGATAGAGAGAGAAAGGAAGGAAGGGAGAGAGGGAGAGAGAGAGAGAAAGAAAGGAAGGAAGGGAGAGAGGGAGAGAGAGGGAAGTGAGGGGATTGGAAAAAGGAAGAAAATAGAAGAGAAAGAGAGAAAGGAAGAAAAAGACAGCAAGCAAGAAGAGAGCCGGGTGTTGTGGTGCACGCCTTTAATCCCAGCACTTGGGAGGCAGAAGCAGGTGGATCTCTGTGAGTTCAAGCCCAGCCTGGTCTATAGTGAGTTCAGGCCAGCTGGGACTAAAGGGAGACCCTGTCTCAAAAAGACCCAAAAAAAGGCCGAGGAAAAGAAAGAGAAGAAGAAGGAAGATGGGTTTCTGCAATGGCGTAAGAAAGCAGTGGCTGCAGATTATCAGTCTAACAGTGTTTAACTCTCTGGAGAGCCTGAAGTTGACAAGGGAGGGGACAAATTAGGAGACAGCTTCTTGTTCCCTTGATCTAAAGCATCTGTGGGAATGGAAGAAAGGGTCAAGCTAAGAGGCATCTTGAAGGAATCTTTGACAGAATTTGATGAAAAGCACACTGGGCCTACATAGTGCGTTCTAGGTCAGCTGGGGTTACAGGGAGACTCTGTCTCAACACCCCCCCCCCAAAAGAGTATAGTTTATGCTGGGCATGCACACCTTTAATCTCAGCACTCAGGAGGCAGAGGCAGGCGGAGCTCTGTGAGAGAGAGGCCAGCCTGGTCTACACAGCAACTTCCAGGCCAGCTGGGGCTACAGGAAAACCTTGCCTCACATCGCTGCTAAGGCTCCTGTTTGAGATTTAAGCATTCATTATAGCTGACCCTGTCTCAAAAAAATAAAAATAAAAAATAAATAAATAAATAAAACTTTTGTTGGTTTGAATGCCAACTCCATCATTGATGGGCTTTATGACTTTGTAAAGTTAGTTGATCTCTCTAAACTTCAATTTCCTTCTCTGTGAAATGTGTTCATGTTTAGTAAGCAACAAGGAGTGTATA
>NW_008350617.1:217223-257283 GCF_000622305.1 Nannospalax galili
AAGAGATTTAGAGTTTGGGATAGTGCCAATGGTACTGCCAGAAAATTGAAAATTAGGAGGAAAAGAGAAAGAGAGAGAAAAAAGAGAGAGAGAGGAGGAAGGAGGGAGGGAGGGAGGGAAGAAAGGAAGGAAGGAAGGAAGGAGAAAGAAAAAGAAAGACAGGAAGAAAGAAAGAAGAAAGAAAGAGAAGGAAAGAGAGAAAGAAAGAAGAAAGAAAGAGAAAGAAAGAAAGAAAGAAAGAAGGAAAGAAAGGAAACCAGTAAAAGAAACCAGTAAAAAGGACAGGTCTTGGGAGTGAAAATTGGTGCACCTCATTCACAGTCATGTTGAACTAAGCATAACATCAACGTTGTGAATACAAATGGTCTACAACCCTATGAAATTTGGGAACGGAACATAGATGAAATACTGGTATGGGGCAAGATAATTAGAATAGGAATTCCTGCAGGGGTAATAGCTTACCCCTGGAAAACAGAGGAACTCATAATGGAAGAAAATAGAAAAAGAGAGGGAAAAAGACTCCCAAGGACTCGAAGTTGGACACTGCCTGCAGCAACGAACTTCACACTTGATTCAATTCCATTTTGCATTGCTCAGTAACTGCCTCATCCATGTTGTCATTAAAAGAATCATCACTTATTTAATGTCTGCTGGGCATCAAGCATTCTATAGTAAATGTTTTTAGCCACTTTGGTCCTCATGTAATCTATGAAGCTGTTATTATTATTCTCTTAGGGATGAAGAAATCTAAGATAAGTTTTTAAAATGTGCCTAAGACTCCAAGCACAGCCATTCATAGATTTTTCTGGGTGTGATTCATGGGTCCTTTTTGTTCTACTATCAAATATAATACTGCCTCTCAACCGGGATGTGGTTTTGCTCCCTGATCCAGACTTTTGAAAGCAAGGATAGAGATTTTTATTTTTATTTTTATCTTTTTTGAGACCGGGTCTCCTGTAGCCCCAGCTGGTCTGGAGCTTGCTATGTAGACTAGCGATCTCACAAAGATCCACCTGCCTCTGCCTCCTAAATGCTGGGATTAAAGTCCTAGCACATTTTAAAGGCATGGGATTATCTCTCAGAATCTAAAGTTCTTACTACTTTGATCCCAATTTTTAAAACAAAAACGATATTTTAACAACTTTCTCCTTTCTATACTGGGCGACTTTGGGATTGTTGCTATAAATAAATGCAGGACCGCAAGACAGGAACCAGACCTGTTGCTGCCTCACTCTGACACCAAGTTCACAAGTTCGAGGTCTGCGGGAGCCCACCACGCTGCCAGGGAGCCCCCCAACTTCCAGAAGTCTCCCATCTGCTCCCGGCTCCGCCACCACTGCTTCCCTCCGCGGACCTCCGTCTCCTCACCAAGCCCCCATTTTCCCAGGGGAGCCCCGCTCCTCCGCTCACTGGCGCCCCCCGGGGTCGCCCGGGCCCAGCCTCACCCCGTGGCTCCTCCACAGAACGCCGGTGCAGCTCGCGGTAGCGCTGCAGAGAGGGAACGTGCGCCGAGCGGCTGACCTCCGCCGGCGGGGACCAGCTCCGCATGCGGCCCTGGGCTCCGGGTTCCCCCCGGCCTCGGCTCCCGTCGCCGCTCTGACGCCGCTCCTCGGGAAGCCCCATCGCGTCCAGTTACGAGCTCCGCGGTCGCCCGTTGAGGTTGCCTCAGGTGCCGGGTCTGCGAAAACAGGCCCACCCTAGAGGCGGGGCCTCAGGCAGGGGCGGGGCCTGGAGGCGGAGGTGGGGCTTTCGGCATCCAGTAGTGGGCGAGGCCGTGCCTGGAGGGGCGGGGTCAGCAAAGACAGCTATAGAAAATCCGGCCAGTGGGCGGGGCTGTCTTGCCGGAAGGGGTGTGGCTGTAGGGTGAAAACCAAGGAGCGGGTTGGGAGTGACAGGAGAGAGGTGGGACCTTGGAATGGCAGAGGAGGGGCGGGGCCAGGCGTGACAGGCGAGGAGGCTGGCCGTGGAGTGATGGGGAGGTGCCCGGCTGGATGTGACAGGAGAGGAGGCAGGCCCGTGGAGTGACCGAGTTAGGGTCTTGGAGTGACAGATAAGGGGTTGGGTTACGGCGGCGCCGAGCAGCTTGAGCCGGGAAAAGCTGGCGAGCGAGAGACGTTGGGTCATCCGTTGTGGACGCACCATGGTCTGATTGCACAAGCCTGTCACTCCACCAAGTTGGAACCCAGGTGGAATACAGTTCCTTCTAGGTGACACTTTCCTCTAAGTCCCTTACTCCTTCTCAGGAAAGATCCCTCCCCGACCTTGAGGCAGAGCTCCCAGGATATGATCCCCTCCCTGCTGACTACCCAAGAACGTTTTCATTCTTGCCTCCATAAATCTCCACCCAGATCTAAAGTACAAGACTCTAAGTGAAGACTAGGAGGAACCTTCAGGCCTCTGCCAAAAAGCACAACTCCTGATTGCACAAAAGGTAAACTTGGAAAGGGAAGTAACTCTCAAAAGGGCAGGGGGCAAACAATGATCAAGTTAGTAGTCTGGGTTCTCTAATTCAAGTCTGTTTTTTATTGCTACAAACAGACACTAGGGCTTGTAAAATGCCAAAGTCTATGTAAAATAAAATAAAAAATAAAATAAAATAGAGAAATCATTCACATTCTCTTCTTTGCTTACCAAGTTTTTTTATTTCAGCAAGGGCCACTAGTTCCATCTGCCAAACTTGAGTTCACATACCTCTAGCTTCCCTCTAACAAGAAGCCAGGTCTGGGTTGGAGAGGTGGCTCCAACCAGGGGAGCCATCTCTCCAACTGTGCTCTCAGGGGTTAAGAGCACTCACTGTTCTTCCAGAGGACCCAAGTTTGATTTCCAGCACCTACATGGGGGTTCTGTTGCCCTCTTCCAGCCTTCTCAGGCATTATACACATACCAGTAAACATTCCGGCAATCAAAAACATTTATACAAATAAAGATTAATTAATTGATTAAAAGAAGCCTGGTAGCCAGCTCCCACCCCCAATCTCCTATCTACATTCATCACCAAGAAGGGCCCACTTCAACAATTTACAGACTGTCAAGGTGAGGATCCTTAAATATTTAACTACAAGAGTGAGTCTGAGGTCTGAAGCAGGCAGCTCTGCCTTCTGATGCCTACACATGGCTTGTGACCCCATCCAGCCCTGTTTCCCTTCCCACTTGCTTCCCTGTTCTTTGTCCAGCTGGCCATAAGCCCAGAATATTCTAAACTGTGGAAAAAAAAAAAAACAAAAACAATCTCCTTCTGCTCAGATGTATGACCGAACCTACCCAATCCTGAGGAGGAGTATCTTGGGGGCCATTACAGACCTTGTAGAATAGATATGTATCCCAGTGAGGGAACAGATTCTTCATCAAGAAGACATCAACTGTTCTGAAGGGATGCACACTTCACTGCAGTTACCTGGATTGTATCAACTAAACTAGATTTTTCTGGAAGTGGGTATATCTCAGATACCATGGAAGAGCTCTGGGCCTTGCTTATAGGACACAAACAGCTTTAAAGGACCCTGGCCTGTATAGAGTCCCCCTAGGAGGATAAAAACTTTATTAAGGAGATTTGGACCCAGATGAGAGGGTTCAACCCCCCCTGAAGGACATCCAGCTACACTGATGGAGTAAATATCACTCAGTTGGGGTTGGGGAGATGGCTCAGCTGTTAAGAGCACTGGTTGTTTTTGAAGTGGACCCAGGTTCTGTTCCTAGCACCCACATAGCAGCTAACAACTGTCCATAACTTCAGTTCCAGGGGATCTAATGCCCTCTTCTGACCCCCTCGGGCATTACACCACAAAGGTGCACTTACACACATGCAGGCTATACACTCATACACATAAAATAAAAATAATAAAATATTTTTAAAAAATCACTCAAGTGGCACAGATCTTTAGTGGGAACAAACCCCACTGGTGGAGTGGGAGAATTGTGGAAATAGACTCTCCAGACTTCATTGAGAAGAACGTCTGTGTGGCAAGGAAGGCCCATGTAATTCTACCTATAGGTATAAAGACTGTCATCATCCCTACTCCCATCTCCACTGTGTAGCTCTAACCAGCCGGCCTTCCTCAGCCTTTCTTCTGCAGCTGTTTTCTATCTACTGCTGCCCCCTCCTGTTTACAGGTGGTTCTGCAGCTCCTTGTATCCACAGTAAGTGCTTACCAGTTCAGGTCACAGGAAGAATGGAATCTGGGGCTGGGGAAGGAAGGAATGTTGTGTGCCCAGGGGCTTCACTGGTCCCTTTTCTCTGCCTGTGAGCTGAGCAGTAGTCTGGGCTCATAAGGGAGAGGATCTTTCCCATTCTTGGAGATGGGGGAGTACAAGCTGTGGTGTGATTATGATTCTAGAGATGGGCTTGGCAGGCAACTAAATTACAGAAACATGTTCTCTTCCTTCCTTTTCCTTTCCTTCGTTTTTCTTTTTTCCTGGTGGTGGGGATCAAACCCAGGGTCTCAGATAGGCAGGCGCTCTACCAGTGAGCCACTCCCTAAGCCCTCATTCTTACCCTTTTAAAATCCTATCTCACCTGTCTCCTGCTCTACCACACCATCGCTGCTTCTTTTTACTTGTTTCCAAAACCACAACAAAAACTCTTTCATGACCCGAAACATTAAGGTTCCAAAGACGTTGTTTCAGCCTACTGAATCACGATCTCTGGAGTGGAATCTGAGGGTTTGCTTTCAAAGATCTGAAAACACAGTGAAGTTAGGGGGAGTGGTGCTCTCCCATGCTAAGAGATCAGGGCGGTTCCAGAAGGAGTTAGGGGTTAAAAGAAAAGTGTAAGAAGTGTTGGGGCGCAGAAAGGGCACATGTGAGATCAGACGAGAGGTCCAGGAGGGGTCTGCGGATGAGAAAGCAGTCTGAGGATGAAGCAAGGGCTGGAGCTTTAAAAGGAGCCTAAGGGTTGAGTGAAGGCGGAGCCTTAAGTCAACGAGAAGCCTGGGGAGTTGGAGTAGTAGTACGAGACTCTTGGTGTCCAAGCAGAGATTTGGAGTCCAAGAAGTTAGGGGTCAGAAACCAAGATCTGGAGTCAAAGAGGGCTTTGCGATCAGTGGTCAGTCTGTGGTCCCAGGAGCGTCTGGGGTCCGAAGCTGGATTCAGACTGGCAGGAGGAAGGAGTTTGGCCGGGGATTGCAGGAGCCCAGAGCAGCATGCTCTTCCCTGCAACCTTCCACTGCCCTCCCAGATCCCATCCTCCTGCACCTGCGTGCATGCTGCAGACATCGTTTCAGCCTTCAGCTAGCAGGGGCGAGTCAGACCAGGACAGAGGAGGGTGGGGGCGCCCCCTCCCGGCTGTCCAGGAGCTCAGACCCCGCCCTCCGCCCTCGCACCTCCCACCCCTGCCTCTGCCATTTCCGGCAGGCGCTGCGCTGCTGGGGGGTAAGGGCGAGGATGGCGACAGAGAACGAGGCCAGCCAGGAGAGCGCTCTAGGCGCCTACTCGCCCGTGGACTACATGAGCATCACCAGCTTCCCGCGGCTGCCAGAGGATGAGCCTGCGCCTGCGGCTCCGCTGAGGGGCCGCAAGGACGAGGACGCCTTTTTGGGAGACCCCGATACCGGTGAGGCCCTGTGGCCCCATCCCTGCCCCACCTTGGGAAGTCCCTCGGCCTTTTTTCATCTGTCCTGAGCATCCACCTTCAGGCTCCATCTCAGTCCATCCCCTTCCTCCTGGACCTCTTTCCTTCTCCCTCCGCTCTGTTAACTACCTGGTGGGGAAAGGGGGTATTTTTGCCTCGGGAGGCCGGAGGCGTAGGATGCGACAAGAGAGAGGGTGCCAGGGACTGCAGTAGGAGGGACTAGGGTTACCTGAACCTACCAAGAAAGAAGGAATGTTGGTGGTGGGGAGATCCTAAAGAACAGCTGTGATCACCTAGTAAAGGCTTGTCGCTAGCTTCAGAGACTGCAGTGGGAGGGATAGAGTCTGGGTCTTAAGGGGAACTTCCTCACAGCCAGGGATTATGGGAAGCAGAGAGTCTGGAAGAGGAGCTGAGAATCCCTTCGTGTCCAGGGATGGGTAAAGAAAATATGATTCCTTCTGTGTGTGAATCCTGGGTTTAGAAGACAAGGGGATAGACTGCATGACCTCTCAAAGTCCTTGGGGACTTGAGTGCCTTTGCTGTCCTGTGGCTTACCCTACCCCTTCCAGAGCTTGTGGATCTGGCCGGGATGTTAGTAAGATACCCTGTTCTCTAGGAAGCAATTTTACTGTGTTCTCAGTCCCCTGCAGAAACTGAAGGAGTGAAGGGAGGGAGGAAAAGAGGGAGAGGCTTGGGAGATCTGGAGGTCAAGAGGGCTCTTACATTCCCTCCCTATCGCTTTCTCCTATCCATGTGGCCCAGCTCTATCCTCCTCCATTCTTAATCTTCCATCCCCCAGCACTCTCTCCCTCAACGTCACTTCCTGGCATTAGAGCATCCTTCTGCCTCCCTCTCTCTTCCTCCCAGTGCCTATACTTGAGCCTTATCCCTTTCTGGCTGTAGGATACTGCTTCTCTGGCCTAGCTTTTTCCATCCTGGCCCTTCCATGACCACTCCTGGCCTGACAGTGCCCACTTTTCTCCCACATTCTGGTCATCTGCCTCTGACCAACAGCCCCCACCAACCTGACTGAACTGAACTTTACCCAGGATGGGAATGAAGGGATGGTGAGGCTGGGGTGTGGAGACTCTGGGACATTAAATATCAGGGGTGCCCACCAAAACTAGTTTTCTTGGGAAAGAAGCCTTGGAATCAAATGATAGAAGGGAGAGAGAGTGTAGGAAGGTATGCCCTTGTGGCTACCAGCCTGAGCCAGGTTTTTTATTCAGGGATCAAGAGTGGTGCTTTTGATCCTAGTGCTGCTGTGACTGTATTAAAGTAGAAGTACCTACCCTATACTGTACTGGATCTTAGCTTTCTCTTCTAACTGAACAAAGAATGCCTATCTGTCCTAACTTATGTATTGGACTCCCTTGATCTGTCTTCTCCTGGCTCCCTATTAATGTCAGAACATTTATAAAAAGCTTGTGATTATTTTTTTGAGCAGTGATGTGATTATTCCATGCCTGTGAGTTCTCTGAGGGCAGGAACCATGACTTTTTTTTTATTCATTATCCTTTCTCCAAAGTGTTGAACACACTCAGTAGATAATTGTTGAGTGAAAAGATGAATGGAAGATCTAAGTATGAAATAACAGAAGGGGAGGGAGTTCCAAAACCTAAGGAATACCTTGGGAGATCTGGGAATAGGCTGTGTTCTAATGTATGCAGAAATTCAACATAGGGGATAGGGGTCTAACTCAGTGGTAGAACACTTGTCTAGACATCCTATGAAGACCCTAGTTACCTGAGCTTCCAGAAACTTAAACTGTATCACAAGGTTGTGCACCAAGGTTCCCAGGGACTTACTTGCCTTGCAGGGACCCAGGGCCATGACATCATAATGATATAAGGATTTCAATGCCATGTCACTTAAGCCCTCTTCCAAGTTCTAAGGCTCCTTTCGTCCAGCTTGACCAGCCTGCTGTTTAATATGACCTTCTATATTCTCAACCCAGTAGTGCCACCTAGTGGCACTGCCCCATCTTCTTAGCCAAGACTTTGGTCTCTCCAAAACCTAGTACCAGGCACCCTACAGCAGGCTCTGTGGAAAATGCATCTAGATAGTGTTGGGAAATGCTTGCTTTCTTTTCCATATGGAAACCATGATGTGTGTCTCCCTCTCCCAGGCATTGGTCTCTAGGTATCTTGAGGGTACCTCACCTTCAACATGGGTAATGCAGAAATGGTCATCTCTTCCCCACATGCTTCCTCTTCCTCCATTGCCATTCGTCAATGAATGCCACTGCCATTCAGCCAGTATCCAAAGCGGAACCTAGACTAAATTCTATCTCACCATAATGTCATCCCCACTCTAAGCTACTAACCCATCATACCTGCATTACTCATAAGTTTCTAGCCCTTTCTGCTGCTGCCCTCACTCCAAATACCTGTACCACTCTGCACTTTCTGGTCATGTCACTCCCTAATTCAAATGTCTCCCTTTAAGTGAGTAAGCAGGCCACAGATTATTTCAGTCTCTAATATCTCTCTCTCTCTCTCTCTCTCTCTCTCCTCATAATCAACTCTGTTGAGGATTTCTTATAAACTCACCTAAAATAGTCAAATCTAAAAAGAGAACCTTATTGGGCTGCATAACAGAAAAGTCTAAAAACAGAAGCTCAGGCATAGATGGATCAAGGTCCTAAAAAGCAATTAAATTTTCTCCATCTTCTGATTCGATTTCATTTTTGTGGGTTGTAGTTATCAGAAAGCCCCCACGGCTACAGACTTTTATTCTACCAACTTAGCAACCTAGGCAGAAAGAGAACTTCTCTTTCCCAATAGTTCAAGCCAAAGTTTTAGTCTTATTGGCCTGCTTTGGGCACATGCTTGTACATGAACCAATCACTGTATAGAAATGTCTGTCTCGGGGGTCGGCTCGGAGTGCCTGGGCTGCAGTCATGACGAACTTACTTCAGCTTGTGCGTGACCACTGGGTTCATATATTTGTCCCTATGGGATTTGTCATTGGCTATTATCTAGACAGAAGGAATGATGAAAAGCTAACTGCCTTCTGGAATAAGAGCATGCTGTTTAAAAGGGAACTAAGGCCCAATGAAGAAGTTACTTGGAAGTAAAGACTGTGAGTAAATCACAGGATGTTCACCTTTTAAAAGTTATGGGAGAAATAAAAACATGCTTATTATTTAATTAGAAAAAAAGTCTGTCTGATTGGCAAGGACTGGATCATATTCTGGTCAAAGATGAGGGAGGGAAAAAGGGTGTTTCCTAAAAGAAAATCAAATAGGCAAAGCTGAGTATGGTGGTACACACCTGTAATCCAAGTCCTTGGAGGGCAGAGACAGGAGATTTAGAAATTCAAGGCCAGCCTAGGCTACCTAGGGAGTTCAAGGGCAGCCTAGGGTATATAAGAAGAGGAGGAAGATGGGGGCGGGGCACTAAATTATTTGCTAGGCCAGCTACCTTCAGATAGCAACTCTTTGGGTTTCACAAATTCAGACTGATTAAAGTATCTTTCCCCTAAAAGATACTAGGTTTTTGTTTGATTAGTTGGTTTTGGTTTGGTTTGGATTGGTTTTTGTTTTGTAGCCCATGCTGGCTTGGCACTCACTATGGCCTGAAACTCATGGCAGTCCTCCTACCTCAGCCTCCCGAGTGCTAGGATACCAAACCTATTTCTTTTTCTTTTTAATTTTTATTTTATGTATATGAGCGTATTGCCTGCATATGTGTAAGTGCACCCATGCCATGTAATGCCCTCGGAGGTCAGAAGAGGGCATTGGATTCCCCCGGAACTGGGCCATTGTTAGCTGCCAAGTGGGTGCTGAGAATCAAACTCAGGTCCTCTGCAAGAACAGCTAGTGATTTTAACTACTGACCCATCTCCAACCCCTGCAAACCTATTTCTTCTGGTCCTAAACTAACCTTTTTCCAGGGTTTTGCTCTTTCTCTATATATCAGCAAAATCATATATATCAGTTATTGCCTTGGCATTATACTGTGCAAAAAGAAAACTCAGGAAATTTTAAATTTTTCTTTTTTTTTCATTTTTTTCTTTAGTAGATATTTTTGCTGAATAAATGAATAACTTAATGATAGGCTAGTAGAAAAATCTTAAATAGACATAGTTGTGATGGAGCTATATCCTCTTCATTCCCTAAGTCATTTTGTCTCACTGGAGAAAACAATTGAAGGGCAAGTACCTGGAAATGCCAACTGAAATTAGCATATACGGTTGGGATTTTGTTTTTTAATTTTTTAAATTATTATTTTATGTGTATGAGTATAATGCACCTGTGTCATACAATGCCCAAGGAAGTCAGAAGAAGGTGGTCAGAAGAAGGCATTGGACCTCCTGGAACTGGAGTCCAGCACCATGTGGGTGCTGGAAATCAAACCTGGGTCCTCTGCAAGAGCAGTCAGTGCTCTTAACCTCTGAGCCATCTCTCCAGCCCCAGATTTTTGTTTGTTTTTGTCTTGTTTTATTTTGAGACAAAGTCTCATGTAGCCCAGGTTAGCTTTGAACTCCTGATTCTTTTGCCTCCATTTCTCAAGTGCCGGGATTGTAGATGTGTGCCACTACACCCACCTAGCTCATAAGATTGGTTTCTGAGATTAGAACAGCTGCTGATGCTACATGGAGCAATAGAAAAAAAGCCTCTCGAGTGATACAGATTCTTGATTCTCCCACTTACTCATGCTATAGTCTTAGATAATCAATATCACTTAGCCTCAGTTTCTTCATCTGTAAACTGAGAAGAGCATAGCCTAGCACATAATAAAGTCATGGAAATACTTCAATGAGGAAATGCATGCAAAATACATCCATAAATACAAATTCTTGCTTGGGAGATGGCTCATGGGGTAAAGTGCTTGCTGCTCAAGTGTGAGAACTTTAGTTCAACTCCTCGGAACCCCCTCAAATTGCTGGGCATGGTAGTGTAATTTATAATCCCCAGTGTTCCTACGTTGATATGGGAGATAGAGGCAGGCAAGTTCCCAGAAGCTCATGGGCCAGCTAGCCTGGCACATGCAGCAGCAAACAAGAGCCTTGTCTCAAATAAGGTAGAAGGTGAGGGCCAACACCCAAAGTTGTCCTCTGACTTCCATATATGCTCAAGTGCCTGCAGGCACTCACAAGAACACATGCATACATGAATCATGTATACATACATCATACATACCTCATACATACATGCAAAAAAAGATAACTAAATAAACAAACAAAAGATCAAATATCTTTCCTATACTTCTTTTGGCACTTCTAAGGGCCTAGGAGAGTTCTGTACTCACAGTGGGTATTTAACATGTGTATATTGAATGAATTTAATTTGATTTATAGACTTGTGGTACTGGTGTTGATGGTTAGAAGCATGATTAACAAAGAGGAACTCCCCCCAACCCCCAGAATACAAGTTGGGTTTTTTTGTTTTTGGTTTTTTGAAACAGGGTCTCCCTGTAGCCCTAGCTGGCCTGGAACATGACCAGGCTGGCCTCACTCTCACAGAGATCAGCCTGCCTCTGCCTCCTGAGTGCTAGGATTAAAGACATGTGCCACCATGCCTGGCCTGAATACAAGCTTTTTTAAAAAAACTAAGAAGTTAAAAACAAATTTAAAATTACATGCTGATTGTAAAAACAAAGTAAAATTAATAGTGAGGAAAAGTATGTCCCCTTCTCCATTCTTTGAAAAAAATATTTTATTTTTTGGCTTTTTTTTTTTTTTTTTTTTTCGGTCTTTTTGAGACAGGGTCTCCCTGTAGCCCCAGCTGTCCTGGAACTCACTATGTAGACCAGGCTGGTCTCGAACTCACAAAGATCCGCCTGCCTCTGCCTCCCAAGTTCTGGGATTAAAGGCGTGCACCACCACACCCAGCATTAAAAAAATTTTATTTTTTAATTATGTGTATGTGTGTATGTTTATGTGTGGGTATGCACATGTGAGTACATTGCTGGAGCAGGTCAGAAGAGGGGTGTCAGAGCCCCTGGAGTTACGGGCAGATGTGAGCTGTCCAGCATGGGTACTGGGAACCAAACTGGGGTCTCTGGCAAGATCAGTACTCAGTTTTACCTGCTGAGCCATCTCTCCAGCCCCCTCTTTTCTAGTCTTACTTCCCTGTAATTTATCTCAACATATGTATGTTAATATTTTTTAAAGCTGTATAAGTGCTGGAGAGATGGAGCAATCAGTAAAGTGCTTGCCTTGCAAACAGGAGGCCCTGAGGCCCTGAGTTCAATCCCCAGAACCCACAATAAATAAATACATTTTTTTGAAAAATGTAATAAAATCTAAAAAAAACCCAAAAAACAAAAACTGGGCCTGGGCATGGTGGCATGTGCTTGTAATTCCAGTGCTGGGGAGGCAGAGACAGGAGATTCTCTGAGGCTCAATGCCCAGCCAGTCTAGCCTAATTGGAGGGCAGTGAGAAATCTTGTCTCAAAAGGAGATGAACAGTGTTTCTGAGGATGACACCTGAGGTTGTCTTCTGACCTGCATACACACACACACACACACACACACACACACACACGCACACACACATACACATACATGCACGTACAAATGCATAAACGCACAAAAGAATAGAGTCAGTGAGATGACTCAGTGGGCAAAAGATTTTTCTGTACAAGCCTGATAACCTAGGTTTGACCCCCAGCACCTCTAAAAGGCCAGATGTGATGGCTTGCACCTCTAATCCCAAAACTCCTATGGCAAGATGGGAGGCAGAGACAGGAGACTCACCTGGAAGATTGGTAACCTTCTAGCCTGGAGTACACAAAGCAGCAGAAACAAGGGATACTCTGCCTTAACGAGGAGAAAGGAGAAAAACAACTCCTGAAAAGTCCTCTGGGGGGCTGGAGAGACGGCTCAGTAGTTAAGAGCATTGGCTGTTCTTGCAGAGGACCTGGGTTCAATTCCCAGCACCCACATGGCAGCTAACAACCATCCATAACTCCAGTTCCAGGAGAATCTGACGCCCTCTTCTGACCTCCTTAGACATTGCATGACACAGGTGCACTTACATATATGCTGGTAATGCACTTAAACACATAAAATAAAAATAATAAATAAAATAAAATAGTTGTTTTCTGAACTTTACATATACCATGGCACATGCACTCCCACATATGTATTTTTTTTTTGAACATGACCATTTAAATTTTTTTTTTTTTTTTTTTTTTTTTTTTTTTTTTTAAAAAAAAAAAAAAAAAAAGAGGACGATAAATCTTTCACTGTGATATATCAAAATAAAACTCACAAAGATCCACCTGCCTCTTGAGTGCCGGGATTAAAGGCGTGTGCCACCATGCCCGGCTTCCCGAACATTTTTAAATTTAATTTTAAAAGGAATATAAGTGGGGGCTGGAGAGATGACTCATTGGTTAAGAACACTGATTGTTCTTACAGAAGACCCAGGTTCGAATCCCAGCACCCACATTGCAGCTAACAACTGTCCGTAACTCCAGTCCCAGGTGATCCAATAGCCTCTTCTGATTTCTGCAGGCATTGCACAACATGGTACACTTACCTACATGCAGGTAATACACGCATACACATAAAATAAAAATAATAAAATTTAAAGTAAAATAAAAGGAATATAAGTGGAGCATGGTAGCTCACACCTGTACTCCCAGTACTCAAGAGGCAAAGACAAGAGGATCACCTCAAGTTGGAGGTCAGCCTGGACTACTTAGAAAGTTCAAAGCTAGTCTGGGCTACCTGTCTCAAATAAATAAATGAATAAGAATATAATGCCAGGTGTGGTAGCACACACCTTTAATCCCAGCACTCGGGAGGCAGAGGCAGGCAGACCTCTGGGAGATCAAGGCTAGTCTGTTCTGCATAACAAGTTCCAGGCCAGCTGGGGCTACAAGGAGACCCTGTCTCAACACCCCCCCCCCAATATATATATGTAGCAAAAATTTCAAGTAAAACGTTATTCCCACCTTTAAACTACTATAATCTATTTTTTTACATATATCATTTTATCTATGTATGTGGTTTCTTATTTTCATAAAAGAAGGACGTGTGGGTCATGAAAATCCTTAACACAAAGTCAAAGACCTTGGATTTTTATCATGCATTGTAAACACAAAAATATGACAGTCGATTTTTTTTTTTTTTTGGCCCTTTTAAGACAGGGTCTCCTTATAGCCCCATCTGTCCTGGAACTCGCTATGTAGACCAGGCTGGCCTTGAACTCACAGAGATCTGCCTGCCTTTGCCTCTCGAGTGCTGGGATCAAAGATGTGCACCACCACACCTGGCTTGACAGTCAATTTTTAATGTTATCACTCAAACTTGTAAGGAGAATATACTCCTAATGTATGGCAGCAGGTGCTCAAAAATATTTGTCAGTGGGGCATGTGGGATGGATCAGGGAACAGTTAGGGGAAGGAATGGAGAGTGAAGATGATCAGAATACATTGTACGCATGTTTAAAATTCTCAAAGAATTAATAAAAATATTTAAATTTAAAAAAATTTGTTGCTGGGTGTGGTAACACACACTCGCAGTCATAGATACTTGGGAGGCTGGGAAGGAAGGATTGGTCGAGCTGGTGAGACTAGCCTAGGTGACATAATGAGACCTCTGCCTCTTACCCACTGAGATGACTCTTGCCATGCAAGCCTGATGACCTGGCTTTGATCCCCAGAGCCTACAAAAACAATCCAACAAACCTACAAAACAACAACAAAAAGCTAAAAGATTTTGTTGAATAAAATTTAAAACACTGTGAGTATAGCAATAAGGTGTTAAAGTCAAAGTACCAGCCAGTCACCCCATTTCCTCGATATTTAATCTAGGACCTTTTGGGCATAGTGGGACAGGCCAGGGGGAATAGCACCTAAGGGAGAGAGCTATGGTATGGAAGAGGGTGCTTGTACCTATGCAAGTGCATGCAGGGGCCAGAGTAGGACCCCAGATATCTTCCTCTACCACTTTCTGCCTTATTTCCTTGACACAGCCTCTCACTGGACCAGAAGCTGAGCTTTTTGGCTAGACTGGTTGGGGAGCTAGCTCCCAGGGACCGCCTGTCTCTGCTCCACAGGGCTGGGGTCTCAGGCATTCACTATACTCAGTGTTTTACTGTTAGAAAAGGCAATAACTTCTTGAGTGGGCTACAGTGCCTTTGGAGCACATCACTTCATGGAGTCCTGGTCCTGGCCCACCTACTAGGGATTAGCTTCACTATTAGGCTAAAGAAGGTGAGGCTCATGACTAGAAGTGACTTGTTCATAAGTGGCTTTTTGATTCTCCCTTGCCTTCATTCTTATTTTCCTCTTCTCCATACAGCAGCCAGAGATCACATTAAAGCACCAAACAGCTGGCTTCAAAATCCTACTCAAGACTTTCTAGTGGCCTCTTATAAAAGGGTAAAATCTGCCGGTCATGATGGTGCACACCTTTACTCCCAGCACTTGGGAGGCAGGTGGATCTCTGTAAGATTAGGATCAACCTGGTATACATAGTGAGTTCCAGACCAGTTGGGGCTGCAGGGAGACTCTGTCTCAAAAATGCAACAACAATAATAATAATTATAATTATAATAATAGGTAAAATCCAATCTTCTTACAGTGTCTATAGGACCTAACATCTATCTACCTTTACTGCTTTAAAAAAAAAAATTTTGGTCTTTTTGAGACAGGGTCTCCCTGTAAGCCCAGCTGGCCTGGAGCTCACTATATAGACCAGGCTGGCTTTGATCTCACAGTGATCCACTTGCCTCTGCCTCCTGAGTGCTGGGTTTAAAGGTGGGTGCCACCACCATGCCTGGCCTCATACTGCCTTTTTATCCCTCTCTTGCTGCCACACCAGAACCATCAGGCCTTGTTTATTTCTTTCAAATGTCTCAAACTCAATTCTACATTAGTGCTTCTGAACCTGGTGCTCCCTCTTCTGGAACACTCTACACATCCACTTGCTCTCTACTGTGGCTCTTTTTGTTGTTTTTTTTTTTTTTTTTTTTTTTTTTTTTTTTTTCTTATCCCTTAGTTCTAAGCTTAAAACTCATTTCTTCAGAGACTTTCCCTGTGCCTATATGAGAGAGTGCATGCTGAGGCCAGCGTAGAACCCTGGGTATTTTACTTTGTCTCTGGACCTTATTGCCTTACTGAACCAAGCAAGAGCTGGCCTTTTCTATTAGACTGACTGGCAAGCTAACTCTCAGGTTCCCTCTATCACTGCCCTTACCATGCTGTCAGGAACAGCATTTTACACAAGTGCTGGGGATTTGTACTCAGGTCCTCAGGATTGCAAAGCAAGTGCTCTTACCCACTGAACCATCTTCCCAGTTCTGCATGTATAAAGAAAACTTTATAGAATTTACCCCAACTTGTTGATTTGTTTATGGTCTTTTTCCTCCTCTGGCCAGTGAGCATCACATAGGTGGGAACTACCTGTTCCTTTTCCCCCAGCGTCTAGGATAGGCGGGACCTATAGTAGGTCCTTCCTATTTGTTGGATGGATGGATTCCAGAAAGAAAGGCTGAAAGCCAGGGTCCCTGGTTGATTGGTAATTGCTTCCTTAAGAAGGCTGCCGCCCAAGTAGGGCGGAATCAGGTTTTCAGGGAAGGCTGAGCACCAGCCATCCTTACCCTCCCTGTGGTTCTCAGCCCCAGGTATTTGCCTGGGGCTCTCCCTCAGCTACTTACTTTGGGGGTCTTTTTCCACCTGGAGGTTGGCTTCTCTGAGGTGCGTCAGAGACAAGGAAAAGTGTTCAGTGCTGGCCAGTGGGGTTGGCTGGCCAGTGGGGTTAGTGTGGTGCGGGCGGGGCGAGGGGCGGTGTCAGTCCTGAAGGCAACCGGGCCAGGCTGGAGGCTGCCAGACCGACTCCTAGCCGCCCGCAGACCCGGACTCCTTCCTGAAGTCTGCACGGCTGCAGCGGCTGCCTTCGTCGTCATCGGAGATGGGCAGCCAGGACGGGTCGCCGCTGCGGGAGACGCGCAAGGACCCGTTCTCCGCCGCAGCAGCCGAGTGCTCCTGCCGCCAGGACGGGCTCACGGTCATCGTCACCGCCTGCCTCACTTTCGCCACAGGCGTCACTGTGGCGCTGGTCATGCAAATCTACTTTGGGGATCCCCAGGTAAGGGGAGTGGATGGGCAGAAGGTGGGAAGTTGGGAAGAGGGAGTGAGGAAAAAAGCTTGAGAGGGCTGTGGGACCTGAGGAATGGCCAGGAAGCTGGCTAGGTATGGGAAGGGAAGAGGTCATGAGGAGGAAGGTCTGGAAGGAAGGAATGTCTAGGAATCAAGGGGAGAAGAAGGCAAGGCTTGCCCCGCATTCCCTATAGAGGGTCTGGGGTAGTGGAGGTACATTAGAGAGGTGGAGGCCCTACTACCCCCACTCCTTTCTTGCCCCCCCCCCAGATCTTCCAGCAGGGTGCTGTGGTGACAGATGCCAGCCATTGCACATCACTGGGCATGGAGGTGCTCAGTAAACAGGGTTCTTCCGTGGATGCAGCTGTGGCAGCAGCCTTGTGTTTGGGAATCGTGGCTCCACACAGTTCTGGCCTGGGCGGGTAAGGAGCTGGGTAAGGACCCCATGGAGGTCTGGGTCCCTCAGGCCTATTTCTTGTCTCCTGATCTATAGGCCTAGTATGGGGAGTAGGTGCCTTCTAGATGGGCTTGAAGGGAAGCTGGGCCCCAACTCCTTGCATTTTCTCTTTCCATCACTCTTTTCCTCCCTGGATGGAGTCGGAATTGCAGAACTGCCATATAGAAGATCTGGAGGTGTCTTCAGAAGCTTTTTTGGTTTTCTACCAAAAGAGGAAATTTGTCGAGTATAAAGTGAGGTACACAGTAAGGAATACCATCATCAATTAAAGTAGTGATGCTCCAACATCTAGGCTCACAAATCCCTGTGAATCTGATGAAAACTATGGATCTTTTCCACCAAAAATACACTCCAGGTTTAGAATTCTTAAAACAAAGGTACAAATTGGTCACTCACGAACTACATCCAGCAGCCAGATTGGTTTGATTTGCACACTTAAATGGTTATTGTTCTTGTTGTTTGCTGTTGTTAAAAAGTTGAGTTTTCATTAAGAAAAATCCAGGTTTCTAACATCCCTGGAGCAATCAGATCTGGTAACATACTCCCATATGGCTATAGTTATCTGAAGCTGAACAGAGTTGCTCTCATGATTGGGCAAGTGCTGTCCACTTTGCTGTAGCTCCTGCCACACTCTGCTGTTTATCTGTCCTGCTTTCTTTAGTTTCCTGGCTGTACACACTGAAGTTTGCAACCCCCATCTCAGATATAAACGAGCCACAGAAAGGGAGCAATCCGACAAAACCATTATCTTAGTTCCTACCTAACCAGCCCTTCAGGCCTATCAAAGAAATTCCTGCTTTTGGCTTTGCAGTTTATCCTTACATAATCCAGTTCTGGGGGGAGGGTAGGGGGTATACCAAGTAGGCAGGTGAAGGAAGCTGGCAAAGGTCCAGCTCTGGTGGAAGGTGTGGGAAGGAGGCAGAGCAGCCTGCTCTCCCAGTCTCTGAGTTTTCCTTAATCAGGGATTAAAGTCTTCAGTAACTTGAGTCCCCTACCCAGTTGATTTTACCGGTTGTAAGATGACTGAGTCTCTGAATCCCTGCTGGGGAGGGGGCTCCAACATGTGACCCAGTGTGACAAACAGTCTACAACCCTCACCACTGGGGATTATGAGATGGCAGTTTAGTTGTTCAGTGGGTTGATATCTTCTCATCACCTTCCACCTCTGTGTTTCTCCCAGTGGGGGCGTAATGCTGATACATGATATCCGACGAAATGAAAGCCACCTAATTGATTTCCGGGAGTCTGCACCAGGGGCCCTCAGGGAAGAGGCCCTGCAGAGATCCTGGGAGACCAAGGTGGGGACCCTGGTGAGAAGGGAGGGTTCAAGGGGAGGAAAGTCTCCATTCCCTTCTGCTAACCTAAGCATTGATTTGCAGAGTATTTATTATGGGAGTGGCAAAAAGAGTTGAGCAGAATGCTCCTAGGCTACATGAAGACAGGCAGTCCTCCATATAAAATAATGAGTAAGGGCCAGTGAGATGGCTCAGTGGGTCATGGCACTTGTTGCCAAGCCTGACAACCTGAGTTTCATCCTCAAGACCAACATAGTAGAAGGAGAGAACCAATTCCTGCAAGTTATCCTCTGACCTCCACATACATTCCATGGCATGTATTTGTTCCCTCCTCCCCCAAATGAATAAATAAATAAATGTAATTAAAAATTAAATTAAGCTGAGTACGGTGGCTAATGCCTTTAATCCCAGCACTCAGGAGGCAGAGGCAGGTGGATGTCTATGAGATCGAGGCTACCCTGGTCTACATAGAAAGTTCCAGGCCAGCTGTGGCTATAGGGAGATCATGTCTCAAAAAGACCCCCCCCAATTTTTTTTTATTCTTATTTTTATTTTATGTGTATGTGTGTTGCCTGCATGTATGTGAGTGCACCTGTGTTGTGCAATGTCTCGGAGGTCAGAAGAGGCCTTCGGATTCCCCTGGAACTGGAGTTAAGGATGGTTTTTAGCCACTGTGTGGGTGCTGGGAATTGGACCTGGATCCTCTGCAAGAGCAGTCAGTGCTTTTAACTGCTGAGCCATCTCTCCAGCCCCAAATTTTTTAATTAAAATAAAATAATGAGCAAAAATATCTGAGTGACTAATAACAGATAATGCTACAACATCTACTTCTGGTAGTCTTACCTGTCTGGAAGGTAGAAGGAAACACAAGGCCACTTTTGAGTGCCCCCAAGATATCACACAGTTGTTGCACTAAAACACATCTATCTCATTGTTGCCAATAACTTTCCCAGCCTATGTCATATTGGAAGGTTAGAGAGGACCTGCTAGAGGTAAACCCACTATCTATTGAGAGCAAAAGAAGAAATGGTAGGTTTAGTGCTGTGGCGAAAGGCAAACATACTCCTAAGTTATAATAGCTCAGAGTGATGGGGGCTTGAGCATGAATTGGTTAAGTCAAGGTCCTTTGTCCACTATTTTAAAAAACAAGGATAACTATTATTTAGTATGAATAGATATTTACATTTTATTTAATTTATTTATTTGTATTAGTGTTTTGCCTGCATGTATGTTAAGTTTACCCATGTATGCAATGCCTGTGGAAGCCAGAAGAGGGCACAAGATCCCCTGGAACTGGAGTTAAGGATGGTTGTTAGCCACCATGTGAGTGCTGGGAACTGAACCCTGGTCCTCAACAGGAGCAACAAGTGCTTTTAAGCACTGAGCCATCTCTCCACCACCACCACCTCCCCCTCCCCAGTGTGAATAGATTTTTTACTTTGGGTCCTGATTCTTGGAAGGATTTGCTTAATTCATTAAATCCCTCAACTGTGGGGGGTAAAGACATTTCTGCATTTGCATACAGGAAGTCAGGGAGATGGGAGGTTCCTGGGAAAAGCTTGTCCTTCTCCTGGGATACTTGGCTTGTGTCTCTCCCCTGTGCCAGCCATTCCTGGCTTGGGGCTCTGCGGAGTTCAGCCCAGCGCCCCCGCTTCCAGTGACCTGGTCTCCTCTCTCCCTCGCCTGCCCGCCTCGCCTAGCCTGGGCTCTTGGTGGGGGTCCCCGGAATGGTGAAAGGGCTACAGGAAGCTCATCAGCTCTATGGCAGGTAAAGATCCTCCCTTGGGGACCAGGGGCCCCTGCCTACATCTCTCCTTGGATGGCCTTTTCCTGCCCTCCTGGATTCTTTCCTTCCCAACTCCCCTTCCCTTGCCAGGATTCTCCTTCCCAGGAACCCCCCTCCCCCCAGGACCCCTCCTCCTCTCCCCAGGACCTCCTCCACCCCCTGCTCTCCGGCCCCCTCAGGCTGTCATGGTCCCAAGTCCTGGCCTTCGCAGCAGCTGTGGCCCGAGATGGCTTCAACGTGACCCATGATCTAGGTCAGTGGGGCCTGGGGATTGGGGGAAGGTACAAAATTGATGGGGAGGACCTTGAGATTTGGGGTCCAAGTCAGAGAGGACCTCTTTTCCAGTTTGCTCCTCAGACTTCTTCCCATCCCACCCTTACCTGGAGGCAGCCTCCAATGGGCAAATCTAGAAAGAGCCTGTGTACATTCCTCCTTCCTATGCCAGGCTCCCAGGGGGCCAGACCTCTTAGGACCAGTCACTTAGCTCTTATCAACCCCACCTATTGCCAGTCTCAGCCATCAAGTCCAGTCCTGGCACTACCCACCCAGCCTCCCGTCCCTGCCCCCAGCTCATGCCTTGGCCGAGCAGCTGCCTCCCAATGCATCGGACCACTTCCTGGAAACTTTCCTGCCATTGGGTCACCCACCTCTGCCTGGCTCCCTGCTGCAACGGCCTGACTTAGCTGAGGTGCTGGATATACTTGGTATCTCTGGCCCTGCTGCCTTCTACAATGGTGGCAACCTCACATTGGAGATGGTAGCTGAGGTGAGTGTAACAGTGGAAGGTGAGACATGCCCCAGGACTCTACAGCAAGGGTGCCTTCTTCCCACTTTCTCTTTTATATAGTTTTGAGTTGTATTTATTTGAACTTAAGAATAAACAAAATAACCTCTGGTGATAGAAATCAGACCAGTGGCCCTTAAAGGCAAGAAGGACTGCTTAGTATGTGACATGAAAAACATGGGATAATAGAAGTGTCCTGTCTTGAGAGGTACCTTTGAGTGTCCCAGCATCAGCTTCAGTTTTCCTAAGCCCACAATCTTCCCTGCCCTGGATTTTCTATGGACTAAGAACACCTTCTTCTCTAGTAACTATTGGGACTGAGGAGATTGACACTGGCTGCCCCCACAACTCCAAAGAGTCTTGCTTAGTCTGATATAGTAATTGGATTTTGAAAATATTGTCAAAGGAAAGTTCATTCTAGAAAAGATGCACAGGCCAATTCAATGATGCTGTGTAGTGGTAGTGGGGTTATATAAATCTCTGCCATATACTGTGGGAATTACATAGGTATGTCTTTCAGTCATGAAGCACCTTCTTTATGCCAGACATTTTAATTAATTTTTATTAATCTGCCAGACAAATCACCACATAGTAGCCAAGAAATTCAATGAATAGTTCACTGAGGGTAGATAAACCAAAAGTTTCAACTACTAGAAAGTACAAAAGAGATCGGTAGTGGTAATACTAATTTAAGATTGATAATTAGAGTGCTGCTGGGATAGAAGGAACATGTTGATTTGTACGTACAAGATTGGTCCATTGGTCAGGAGAGAATGCTCAGTTGTGCCCAGAAAGGGTCAGTCATACCAGGGTCACTCAAACTTGATAGTTTAAGCACCCTACCATTGAGCTATACCCCCAGCCCTGTAGTATCTTTAATTGGTTATAGTGAGATGCCAAATTCAGTTTTGATATTTCCTATACAAGTGCTGTTTCCCGTTCCTCTTTTTTCCCTATGTTGATGGGATTCCCCTAAAGGACATGGTCACAGGAGAAACAAACATTGTAAAGAGCTGATCTGACTGTGATCTAGATGTGTATCATAGGCCAGGCCCAAGTGCATACAGTGGTGGATGTTCATTTTCTCCCCTCCAGGCTCAGCATGCAGGGGGCGTCATAACTGAAGAAGACTTCAGCAACTATAGCGCCCTCATGGAGAAGCCTGTGTGTGGAGTATACAGAGGTGACCTCTCCCCCAGCTCCCAGGGTCCCCACTCAGGAGAAACTTTCCAGTCCATGACCACATCTTTTTAGCCTAGAAACTCCTCTCCTTTTCCCAGGAGAAACTGAGGCAGTAAGCTTCCTAGGCAGCTTCCTATTGAAACAAGCCAGAGCCAGCCCACCTTCTGAAACAGCCATGGAGGCAGTTACTCCAAATAATTACAATATGTGGGGGATATCTAGCCAAAGGCTCATACCTGGAAGTTGAGGTTCTGGAAAAAGGGTTTCCTTTTGTTTTGCGGGGGTTTGTCGTTTATTTGCTTTTTTATAGTGCTGGCCATTGAACCCAGAGCCTCGAATGTAGAACACTCCCATTATTGAGCTATATCCCCAGACTCATAGATTTTTGTTGATTTGAGTTCTGTATTGCCTCAGCCCTGTCCCCTAGCTCCCTTCTCATTGACCTATACTTCCTAAGAAGAATTTGTCAGGCCAAAGTCTATCTAATGGAATAAAGACAGTCACAGACTTGCCCTTTATTGGCTGTAATCCCTAGAGAGGAATGGAATATGACCCACCCAACTCAAGAAAACCAATCAGAAAGCCAAACTTATGGCATGAGTGAAGTTTATATTTGCAGCCCCCAAGATAATGGATTCTAGGACCCTCAGGAGTTCTTAGGTTCTCTCCTCTCTAGGAGGGACAGTTTACCTCAAGCCCTGGTGAGGCTTCATCTAGGTTCAAGTTTCCAGGCTCCTATATTCCTGATTCCTTGACCAGAGGCAGTGGTATTTGAAGTTAAAGAAAGAATGTAGCTTTGGAGTCAGAAAGGCCTGGGTTTGAGTATCAACTGTACTATTTACCCTGAACTAGTCATTTCTGACTCTGAGCCTTGGTTCTTTCCTTAAAATGGAGACAATAAACTGGGTGTGGTGATACACACCTTTAATCCCAGCACTGGGCAGGCAGAGGCAGAACTCTTGAGTTCAAGGCCAACCTGGTCTACATAGTGAGTTCCAGGCCAGCTGGGTTTACATGGAGATCCTGCTCAAAAGGTCCAAAAAAAAAAAAAAAAATGGACATAGCAATAGTGTCTACATCTCAGGGTGCCCCTAAGAATTTGATGAAATCATGTAGGGCGTCACCTTGACCACAGTGGGCACTGAATATGTATTATATTTTCCATTTTCCTTCCCCAGTTGGGTTGTCTTGACAATCTAGAACCTTGAGTGCTCTGGGTTCACCTGATCTCTTATAACCGTGACCCAGTTGCCATTTGTGCCTCATTTTCTGCCCCTATAGACTAGGAGTGATTAAATGAGTCAATTAGTATTATTCCTTTAATGTCCAAATATCTAATAACACAGGTAGAGGAGGCTGCTGCTCCCAAGAAGTTTCAGGTTGAGTGGAACCATCAAGGGCCTTGGGCAGTATCCTGGCCTATGGGAGTGGCTGAAAGGAGCCACGTGCACATGGCAGTCTAGGAATCTGTAGGCATTTGGTCACCTGTCCTGCTTTGCCAATGGCCTGTATTGTGATGCTCAGTAAGCCACAGTCCTCTTCCAATTTTAGTATGTGTGCTGCTGAAGTGAACACAGCACAGCTCCCTTAAGTCTTGGTCTCCTCCTATGGCAGAGGAAATGGAAGACCAGTGTCTGATTCCAAGTTTGGCCTTGCATTTGACTTAGCATGAGAACATCAGTGCATCCCTTTCCTCATCCAATGAGGGCATTCATTGCCTTGGTCCCAGTGTTTGTGATGGTGGGATGTGCAGATGTGCAGATGAGATGTAAGATGTGAAGATGACTTGACCCTTCTCCTGCCATCTGGTCATTTCCTTTCCTTTCAGGCCACCTGGTTCTCAGTCCCCCACCCCCCCACACAGGCCCCGCCCTAATCAGTGCTCTCAACATCCTGGAGGGCTTCAATCTCACCAGCCTGGTATCCCGTGAACAGGCGCTTCACTGGGTGGCAGAGGTAAGGCCTGTCCCTCCACTTCACCTGGATTTGGGGAGACTAGGAATGGGAAAATGGAATAGCACCTTGAAAGAGGACTAGAACGCTTTTGAGTTTTCTGACACATCACATCAGAATCCCCAAGTGTGGAGTGCCGGGAGGTGCCTGGCAGCCTCTTCTACATCCTTGCTATATTTTCAGACCCTGAAGATTGCATTGGCCTTGGCCAGCAGACTGGGAGATCCTGTCTATGATTCTACCATCACTGAGAACATGGACGACATGCTCAGGTTTGCGCTGGCAGGGCCCTGGGTGCTGCAGAAAATGGGGTGGGTGGTTGTGGGGAAGGAATCAGGTGAAAAGCTAGTCAAGTTCCAAGTCTGTTTCAGGTGAACCCCAACTCAAAGTATAACATTAGGTGTCTCTGCTTGCACTGCACCTTCCCTGCATGCATAGTGAGTTGGTTGGTCTATTTCATGTTTTTTGGTTTTTGTTTTTTGGGTTTTGTTTTGTTTTGTTTTGTTTGTTTGTTTTTACCTTGGCTTGGTACCTAATCTATTTGGACCCAGCCATTCTCCACTTTTTGAGTAGAAAAGAAAAGCCTAAGAACAATAAAAGTAATGTCCATGCAAGTGCTGGAGGGGGCGGGGATTTTTGAGGAGATACATCTATGCCAGTAGTATAATATATACTTATATAATATATATAAGCCTATGCTCTGGTGAGACTGCTTCTATTAGCACCCAGTTTTAGTATTCTCTAGTTGTGTCACCTTGGGAAAGTAACTTAAACTCACCAAGACTGTTTCTTCAAGGGGCTTGACAATAGTGTATCAATTTTGTGAGGTTTTAATGAGAACTAAATAAAATCATAACCTGTGGGGTTAGAAAGATGGCTCAGTGGTTAAGAACACTGGTTGCTCTTGCAAAGGACCTGGGTTCAGTACCCACATGGTGGCTAACAGCCATCCTTAATTCCAGTTCCAGGGGATCCAATGCCCTCTTCTGGCCTCTGTGGGCATTGCATGCATGAATGCTTTTAATACGTGTAGGCAAAACACTCATACACATAAAAGTAAAAATAAATATCATAACCTATAAAGCATTTGGCACATTAACTGAGCACATAGTAAATGCTCACAAAATACAAGTTATTATTAATTGGCCATAGAAGTAAGAACAATTTGCTGTTTGGCTGGTATTGTACCTGACTTGTAGTCTAGCTCCAGGAAAATCATAAACCAAAAATATAGTTAATGTAAAGGTATACTGTTAAACAACTTTCTTTGAATTAAATTGGAGAAAATGAGACTAAATGGGTTAGGGGGGTGTTACAGACAGCAGAAATAAGTTCGAGAGGTCTATTGTATAGCATGGTGACTACATTTAATGACAAGCTGTTAGATTTTGAATAATGCAGAGTAGATGTTAACATGTTCTCATCATATAAATAATAATTATGAAATCATTATCATTATCGGTTGTGAACTTGTGAGCGTTAACCATCCCTCCATGTATATATATACTTCAAAACATCATGCTGGTGGCTCATGTCTATAATCCCAACATTCAGGAGGATGGAAGACTGCCACAAGTTTAAGGCCAACTGAGACTACATAGTAAGTTCCAAGCTAGCCTAAGCTACCATGCGAGATGCTGTCTCAAAAAGAAACATTTTTCAGCTGGGCGTGGTGGCACACGCCTATAGTCCCAGCACTTGGGAGGCAGAGGCAGGCGGATCTCTGTGAGTTCAAGGCAAGCCTGGTGTACATAGTGAGTTCCAGGACAGCTGGGGCTACAGGGAGACCCTGCTTCAAAAAGACAAAAAAAATTTTTTTTTTAATATCCTATTGTATGTGAAATACGTTCAGTTTTACCTATCAGCTAAAAAATATGGAGACTGGTAGATAGCCCAATGGGTAAAAGTGCTTTTAGCATAAGTGTGAGGACCTGAGATCGAATTCCCAGAACCCATGTAAAAGCCGGATGCCTGGCATAAACATCTGTATCCCAGTGCTCTCTTAAGTATGTGGGGCGGGGGGGAGGCAGAGATAGAAGCTATCCTCGAATACACAATGTGAAAAACAACAGAGACCCTGACTTAAACAAGGTGGAAGACAGACACACAAGGTTCTCCCTCAGACCTCCACATGGGCACCATAGCATTTCACCATGACAGTCATGTGCCTGCACTTACACACAGGAATGCACATACACACACACACAGAGACAAAAATAATTGAAAGTTAATGTCATTTATCAAGAAGACAAAACAATAACTAATGAATGTGAAGGTCACAAGGATGAAACCAAGCTTCTCCCTCCTATGTGAAACAAAGCCCTGTAGCAGGCTCTGCGTGGTCATTGGCTTTTTTGGTTGAAAACTGTGAATATATTCAGTAGTCCTTGATAATTTATCATTCCCTATCACTACAAATAACCCAACATACATTTATTAGCAGTGATGATTGAGAAATTTTTAGTTGTGCTTTAATCCTGGAGACTTTAGCTCTAAATCACACACAGTTACATGAATTACATTCAACTATCTCATCTAGTAAATAGTTGTTGGGACTTACTTTATATTCTTTGCCTCTGAAAAAGAAAAAAAAAAATCTAATAGCAAGTAAAGATATTTACAAAAATCTTCCCCCAAGCAAACACTTCCTCCTCTTCCTCCTCTTTATCCTCCTCCTCATCTTTCTCTTCCTCCTGCTCTTCTTCTTCCTCCTTTTGAGACAGAGTCTTGCTGTATAGCCCAGGGTAGCCTAGAACTGTGTGTCCAGTCATGACCTAACACTTACAATCCTTCCACTTTTGCCTCCTTAGTGCCAAGATCACAAGTGTGCACTACCAAATCCAGCTTCTAACTAAACTTTGTATAAAAACAACTTTGTTTTATTTTTCTTACTGATTGTTTTTAATTTTATGTATACAAGTGTTTTGCCTACATGTATGTGTGTGTGTGCCAGGTGTGAGCCTGGTGCCCACAGAGGCCAAAAGAGGGCATCAGACCCCCCGGAACTGGAGTTACAGATGGGTATGAGCCACCATGTGGGCGCTGAGAACCGAACCTAGGTCCTCTACAAGAACAGCAAGTACACTTAGCCACTGAGCCATCTTTCCAGCCCCCATAGTTTATTTATTATTATTGTGTATGTATCTGTATTGTAGGGGGCCACACATGTCAAGTTCAGAAGACAACTGTGGAGTTGGTTCTCTCTTTCCATTTTTATCTGAGTTCCAAGGATTGCATAGCAAGTACCTTTTATTCACTGAGCCATCTCACTGGCCCCATCTAACTAAACTCTTAATGAGCTTTAGTTCTAAACTACAGGCATTATGTTAAATGAATCAAGCTTCTTTATTTCAAAAAAATATTTTCAGAGCATCCCCTGGGCCCCAGGCACTTTCATAGAAAGGAGTAGAGCCAAGTAACTATGACTCCTGATTGGATCATTAAATAAATAAAAAACTAGTTCTAGAAGAGACCCTGAATAACACCTAAATAAATTGGTTCAGTTCAGTAGTTGTTTCCTGGATGTTTCCTATATGTCAGTAGTGTGATCTGCATTCGTAGTCTCAATATTCCAGTGGAGAAGGCAGATTTAACCAGATAATTGCACAAACATTTTAAGTTGATGGAATGTACTGAGAGCTTGTTAGTTTACCCCCTATCATCCATCCCTTTTTTTAGCAAGTTGGAGGCCACCTACCTCCGGGGCCACATCAGTGACTCTCAGGCAGCCCCTGCCCCACTCATGCCTGTCTACGAACTGGACGGGGCTCCCACAGCTGCCCAGGTGCTGGTCATGGGCCCTGATGACTTCATTGTGGCTATGGTCAGGTATGTCAGCTCAGGCTTAGAAAGCTAGAACAAGAGATCATTTGAACCAAGAGGGAAGTGGGGGCTGGGTAGAGGTGAAGACAGCCACAGGGCTCACCCAACTCCACCTTGACCCTCAGCTCCCTGAACCGGCCTTTTGGTAGTGGCCTCATCACTCCCTCGGGGATCCTGCTCAATAGCCAGATACTGGACTTCTCCTGGCCTAACAGGACCGCTAACCACTCTGCAACCAATCTGGTAGGGTCTTGCTTCTCTCCTCCCCTGGGGACCTGAGACTAGGTAGGACATGTAGCAGCACAGATCCCCCTTCCTCCCTATTTCCCTTAAGAACTGCTGTTATAAGGAACAAAATATTCACTTTGTCCCCCATCCCTGCTAAGTCTGGAGCATGGAGGCTGCTCTAAGGAATCCTTGGCCCGTTCTGCCATGGTCTCACTGTGACTTGGGGAAGGTCTTGCTATGTCTCTGGACAAGACCCACAAGACCCACAATGGAGGACTGTTGACTCCCACTATTGACTTCTGTTTAATGCTTTGAGCTCCTTCTGGCACTGGAGACCTATGATTGAGTAATGCTAAGCTAATGGGGCTCAGACCTGTGGCCAGACACAGAAGAGGGACCCAAGGAGGATGGACTTAGATATTACTGGCCAGTTGGAGAGCAGCACTCCTACCTCTACAGGCTGGAGCTCCTGTAGGCAAAGACACAAATGACCCAGTGAGAATCCTACTGCTCTTCCCCACTACCATTTTTCTTAGCTCAGTCCTTTCCTCTGCCACCTATACCAGCCTTATAGCTCAGTGACTCCACTTCTCACTCACTCTTACCCACCCTAGCCATCCGGGAACACTGTCCCTTTCACAGACAGTACGTTGTTTGTTGCTTAGAAGGGACCTGTCTCACAGGAACTGAGCTTGTGGACCATGTAGAAGAAGAAAATTGGGAAGGGAGGTGGAATGGTCCTTTCCCTATCTTGCCTGACTCCATATCTACCTTGTCATCTCTGCCCTCTGACAACAGGAGAACTCCGTGCAGCCAGGGAAACGGCCACTCTCTTTCCTGCTACCCACTGTAGTCCGACCAGCAGAGGGGCTCTGTGGGACCTACCTCGCTCTGGGGGCCAATGGAGCTGCCCGAGGCCTCAGTGGCCTGACCCAGGTGAGATTTCCTCCATTGTGGGTCTTGTGAGGTCTGAAGCCAACCTGTGACCTGAGCTGCTGATGCCCATGTATCTCAGTTGTATTTTCACCCCTTTTGCAGCAGACACAAGCTGTCCTGCTTTGTGCTAGGCCCATGCTTGGGCACAGATGTGCTGTGCTGGGTTTTCAAAGTGAAAATGGGACCCTGAAGACCCTTGGCTCCCCAGGTTGCAAGGGAAATCACTGGTCCAGCAGAACTGAAAAGTAATTAAGCATATGGGTAGTTTATGTTCTGTCAACCTCAAGTCCCATCACCCCTCTCCTCTGTATCTGAATAGACAGCCAGCCCTCTTTAGGGTCTTGTGTTGAAAGGATGGTTCTCTATGCTCTAGAATGCCTCAAGACAGTCCCATGAATGAGCACCTGCCACAAACCAGGCATATATTTTGGCAAGTGATGAGCTAACTCTGGAAGTAAAACTCCTCTGAGTTCCAGCCCAAGTGCTGCCAATTTTCAACTATGTGATGCTAGGAATTCACTTAACCTCTCTGAACCTTATTATCCTCATCTATAAAATGGAAATAATAGCAATAGCTAAGATAGAGTTCTTACTAAGTGCTGTGCACTTGATGTGTGTTAACCTTTTTAACCTCCCCAACTCTGGCAGGAATATTTATTTCTCTTTTATATAGGTAAGGAAACTGAAGTTCAGAGAGGTTAAGAAGTTGGTTCAAGTTCTTTCAGCTAGTAACAGTGGGAAGGAAAGAAGTTCCTGCATCTACTCAACTAACTGCTAACCTGAACTAACCCTGCTTTGTCCAGAGAAAGGGGATGGGAGACCTGGGCTACGTGCCAAAAGACTGGTGCCTATTAACTTACCTCTTCTTAAATTCCAAAGGGATTCGCATTCTGTCTTTCTGGCCCTCAGTTTCCTCTTCTGTGAAATAGGGACACTTATCACAGGCCCACATGTCTTCGAGGGATGTTGAGAGACTCAGATGATACACCTGGTGTGAGCTTTCTAAAGACTACAGAGTGGTGGGGCTGGAGAGATTGCTCAGTGGTTAAGAATAATGGCTGCTCTTGCAGAGAACCCAGGTTTGGTTCCCAGCACTTACATGGCGGCTAACAACCATCTGTAACTCCAATTCCAGGGGATCTAATGCACTCTTCTGGCCTTCATAGGCATTGCACAACACAGGTGCACTTACATACATGAAGCAAAACACTCATACACATTAAAAAAAAAAAAAAGACTAGGGCTGAAGAGATGCCTCAGTAGTTGAAGCACTGGCTACTCTTACAGAGGACCTGGGTTTGATTCCCAGCGCTCATATGATGGTTATAACCATCCTTAACTCCAGCTCCTGGGGATCTGACCTCTTCTGACCTCCATAGGCATCACACAACAAGGGTGCACTTACATATATGCAGGCAATATACTCATATACATACATAATATATAAAATATTTTTTTAAAAAGACTAAAGAGTCTAGACTAAGGGTGAGAGTTGGGGAATCTTGAACCATTACCCCTCCTCATCTGATTTTTCTTCCATTGGCTCCCTACAGGTTCTGCTAAATGTCCTGACCTTGAATCGGAACCTGAGTGACAGCCTGGCCCGAGGACGCCTGCACCCAGACCTGCAGTCCAACCTTTTGCAGGTGGACAGTGAGTACAGAGCAGATTTCTATGGGGCTTGGCACGGGGACTGGTAGAGAAAGGGCTCTTCCAAGCTTTCCCCTGCTTTGACCAGCACTAACTTCCTTTTCATGAAATTTTCAGAGTACCCTACCACCACCACCACAGATTCCTATTAGGGCAATGAAAGATCTGATTAGAACCATCTTGGCATTCTCTGGCCTTGTGACCTTGGAAAATCCATGTCTCAACTCTGAGACTTAGTTTTCTTGTTGTTTTTTTTTGGGGGGGGGTTTCTTTTCAAGACAGGGTCTCGCTGTAGCCCCAGCTGACCTGGAACTTACTATGTAGACCAGGCTGGCCTTGAACTCACAGAGAGCTGCCTGTCTCTACCTGCCAAGTGCTAGGATCAAAAGCCTGTACCACCATGCCTGGCTGGTTTTCTTGTTTGTGAATACTTGTACATTCATTCATCAGTGTCTGTTGAATATCTACTATGTGCTAAGCATCTCAACTGCCAGGGTAGGAGATGCTACATTTATAAGCAGACAGGAAAAATAAAGAAATATGAGATATCAAAATAAAAACTTAGCTGAGCATTAAAGCAGGATGATGCGACTGGACCTCCAGTAACTGGTTCTCTTTGGTAACCTCTAAGCTGAGATCTGAGGAGTGAGAAATTACCCACCATGCCGAGAACTGGGGCAGAGCTTTGTAGACTAAGAGAACAAGTACAGAGAACTCAGAGCAAGTTTGGGCTTCATGTTTTTGAGGAATAAAAAAGAGACCAAGGTGAGAGAGGATGAGATGAGATCAGAGAGGTAAGCGGGGATCAGGAATCTCAGGGGTTGAGGTGGAGCAGATAGACTTGCCTCTAAGAACAGGGTATAATTTTGGACACAGTTTAGTTTTAGTTTTATAAATAGGAAGGTGAGTGCACCTTTGAGTGGCTTTTATTAATATACTCTGCTAGATAAAAGGCAGATACAGAATTGATTGAGATATAATCCTTGTTTAGTCAGTATTTTCCCTACTTTGCAGATAAAGAGGCTCATAGAAGTTATAAACTAGTCAACGATCTACCAGTAAGTGACTTTGGGAGTTTTCACAGAGGAGGTAGCAACTGGCTGGGCCTAGGAGTGGGGATTTGGCACATAGAGGTGAATGACTTTCTGGACAGGAGGACTAGTCTGGGAAGAACTCAGAAAGAATGGCTTGGAGAGCAGCCAGGAGGCCAGCTTTTCACAAACTTCTGAATTTACCCACCACTTTTGTGACTTTTACACATCCTCTAAATCATTATGTATATAATCTCTACAGATGGACTTCTTTTTTGCTCAATGTATTTTAAAAGTAAATCTTACAATCACAGATAAGAAAACAGTATCATTTGCAACAAATAGATGATGAATAGCTATTTTAAAATAAACAGTTTTGGTCAGGCATGGTGGTGCACGCCTTTAATCCCAGCTCTTAGGAGGCAGAGACAGGTGGATTTTTTGTGAGTTTGAGGCCAGTCTGGTCTACATAGTGAGTTCTAGGACAGCTGGGGCTACAGAGAGACCCTGTCTCAAAAAGACATAAAATTAATTAATTAATTAATTAATTAATTAATTTAAAAACAAAAACAAAAAACAGTTTGGGGGAAGGGCTGGAAAGATGCCCCAGCTGTTAAAAGCACTGGCTGTTCCTACAGAGGTCCCAAGTCCAATTCCCAGCACCCACATGGCAGCTAACAACCATCCTAACTCCAGTTCCAAGGGATTCGACATCCTCTTCTGACTTCCTTGGGCACTGCACAACATAGGTGCACTTACATACATGCAGGCAATACGCTCATACACATAACATTAAAAAATAATAAATAGCTGGGTTTGGTGGCACAAGCCTTTGATCCCAGCATTCAGGAAGCAGAGGCAGGCAGATCTCTTGATTTTGAGGCCAGTCTGGTCTACATAGTGAGTTCCAGGCCAGCTGGGGCTACAGGGAGACCCTGTCTCAAAAAGACAAAATAATAATAATAATAATAATAATAATAATAATAATAAGCCGGGCGTGGTGGCACATGCCTTTGAGCCCAGCACTCTGGAGGCAGAAGCAGGCAGATCGCTGTGAGTTTGAGGCCAGTCTGGTCTACATAGTGAATTCTAGGCCAGCAGGGGCTACAGGGAGACCCTGTCTCAAAAAGGCAAAAATAAAGAAAATTAACAATAATAATAAATAAAATATGTTTAAATAACATTTTTTTTAGGCTTTACTTAGGTGCTGCTGCCTGCAAAAAGCTTAGAGGATTGCCCTCATTGTTAAAGAAGGTTAGAGGCAAGACTGAAACTTGGTCCTTGTCATAACTGAAAGCATTGAAAGTAAACCACAAAGGAAATGGATTTCTAAGTCGATGATTTATGCTACTCACTAATAAGACTTTTTCTTAAGAACCACCAAAATCATCCTGTTTGGGAACATAAGAAGACCAGATCTTCATAGAGGGGCAATAGAACATTAAGGCATTAACAGGGCTTACTATGGAGGTCAATATTAAGAAGCATCCAACTGAGAAAAGATGTACGACCTGAGTCACATTAGGTAGGGAAGTGGACTGAAAGGAGGGGAACTTAAGCCCAGGGGATGAGAAGTGCTAATGAAATGGTGATATTGTTCAGGCAAGAGATGCTGAAAACCTGAACTTATACCAAAGGATAGAAGTTTATTTCCCTTTCTAGCAAATATAGACTTAATTTTAACAGTGTGCTGACCCTGTCTAAGCCCTGGGAAACAATCACAAACAAGATGATCCTGCCTTCAAAAAACTTGTAATTGGGACTGGAAAGATGGCTCAGTGGTTAAGAGTACTTGCTGCTAAATCACGAGGGCCAGAGTTCAAATCCCAGCACCCACATCAAGCGGCTCATAAATGCCTATAATTACAGGAATCTATGGGCATAAACACAGACAAATATATATGCACAAATAAAATAAATATTGTTTAAAACTTGTAATTGCCAGGTGTGGTGGCGCACGCCTTTAGTCCCAGCACTTAGGAGGCAGAGGCAGGCGGATCTTTGTGAGTTTGAAGCCAGCCTGGTCTACATAGTGAGTTCCAGGACAGCTGGGGCTACAAGGAGACCCTGTCTCAAAAAAACAAAAAAAAAAAAACAACAAACTTTTAATTAAGGAGGGAGATATAGTCAATAAATAGAAACAATAATAATAAATACTTTGAAAGAAAATAAAACGGTAGGGCTAGGGATCTAGCTCAATTGGTAAAATGCTTGTCCAGCATACACGAGGCTTTGGGTTTGATCCATAGCACCATATAAACTGGGCCTAATGGTGCATGCCCTTAATCCTAGCACTTGGGAAGCAGATGCAGGAGGATCAGTAGTTCAAAACCATCCTTAACTACTTAAGTAGGGACTTAAGGAGTCTGAGGCCAGCTTGAAGTACATGAGACTACATTCTTTGGGGAAAAAAAGGGGGGGAATGGGGAAAGAAAGCAGGATAAAATTGGCAGACTGATAGTCTAGATAATAGAGAAATTCTCAAAGAGGTGCCTTTTGAAAAAAGACAAGAATAAAGTAGGGAAGTCAACTTTGTGACTACCAAGAAGAAAGCATTCCAGGCAGAAAGAATAGCAAGTGCAAAGGCCCTGAGGTAAGAGTACATTTGCTCTACTTAAGGGACAGCAAGGATACCTGTATGACTGGAACAGAGTTATGGAAGGTAGAGAATAAAAGGAACCCAGGAGAAGAATTTAGAGAGGGACTGGAGTCTCAGATGATGGTGGGCCCTAGAGGCTTAGGTAGCGATTTTGAATTCTATTTTAAGATCCATCAGAGCTGTTCGAGGGTTTTGAGTGGAAGAAGGATCCCTTTGCCTACTGTGTGAAGAAACTGTAATGTAGGCAGAACTGGAAGCAAGAAGAGCACAAAATAGACTGTACAGTAATCCTGGCAAGTGATGATGGCCACTTGGCCTAGGCAGGTGGAGGTAAAGAACCCAGCTCTTTTTCCATTATTAAGAAGGACCATTCATAAGCCCGGTGTATTGGTGCACACCTTTAATCCCAGCACTTGGGAGGCAGATGCAGGCAAGGCCAGACTGGTCTACCTAGAGAGCTCCAGACCAGCTGGGGCTACAGGGAGACCCTGCTTCAAAAAAAGAATGACTATTCAATTTATAAGCCAGACATGGTGATTCATACCTTTAGACCCAGCACTTGGGAGGCAGAAGCAGGTGGATCTCTGTGAGATCAAGGCTGGTCTGGTCCACATAGCAAGTTCTAGGACTACATGATGAGACCCTGTAGCTTTTCATTATTGATCACTTGCTACATGCAAGGAAGTCTCCAAGCTCTGCTTTCTGTGCATCACCTCCATAATAAGCCTTGTTAGTGTCACCTCCCATTGCTCCTCTATTAAAATCTGGTCTTATGTTCCCAAACAGGATGATTTTTGGTGGTTCTAGTAGGTTCTCCTATACTCCCCACTTTATACATTGAGACATTGGGGCTCTGGCAGGTCAAGCAGTTTGTGTACAGTCCTACAGCTTTTGCTGTTGGAACAACAAAGACCATGACTCAAGTCTGATTTAAGATTCCTGAGCCAGTGCTCTGAATACTCTAACTGGATGTATGTTGGTATGGTTTTCAGGTGAGTTCACAGAGGAAGAGATTGAGTTCCTGGAAGCCAGGGGTCACCATGTGGAGAAGGTAGATGTCTTATCCTGGGTCCATGGCAGTCGGAGAACCAACAACTTCATTATTGGTGTAAAGGACCCTCGGAGCCCAGATGCAGCTGGAGCCACCATCCTGTAGAGCAGCAGGGTGGGGCGGGATCTCTGCTCCCCGCCTTTGCATGTTCCCAGAGTCCCTCTTTCTCCCAGGTTTGGTCTCAGGGGGACCCCAGGGATGCCTTAGATCAGGGGCCAGAGGGGATGCTATTAGCAAACCCTATCCCAGAGTAACTGGAAAAATTCTCCATCAGAAGGTCTGTGGTAGTGATGGTGATGTCAGTGTCCTTGACTAGGCAGACAGGACCTTGAGGAGCCAGATTATCTGACTGACTGTCTCTTCTCTCTCAGCTATTCTGTCCTTGAGCTTAGGGATGTGCTTGCAAACCCTTCTCAAGGGTCTCACAACCCCAACATCTCCAGACTGATCTGACCTGGTCCTTGTCTTCCAGCTCCCGTTTCCTATACCTGGCCTCATTTCTTAAGTGACTAGGATTTTTTTTTAATTGGCTGTCATGGGGAGGGGCAGTTCTCTCCTTCCACCAGGTTGAAGCAGGGGCCTTGCATTTGGGGGTCTCCAGGGAGTAGGGTGGGATTTGGGTGGGTATCAGCTCAGGGGCTTCCATTTGCAATGGGGAATTAAAGAAAGAATATTGCTTAACCATGACTGGCTTGATTTATGTTTGAGTGATGCATTAGTTACTTTTCTCATCGCTGTGATAAAAAAAGCTGACATGATGTGGGAGGAAAGAATTACTTTGGCTCACAGTTTCAGGGGACATAGTCCATCATGGCAAGGAAGGCATGGTGACAGAACTGCTCATAGCTATGGCAGTGGGAGCTTGCTCATTCCAGGGCAGATCAGAAAGCAGAGAAAGAAGAGGAGGAGCCAGTGTATGAACCTCAAGGCCCACCCCACAGAGATCCACCTCCTCCAGGTAGGCCGTACCTCCCAGAGGTTCCACATCCTCCAAAAATGTCAAAGTGCCACCAGCTAGAGACCAAATGTTTAAACACATGAGCCTGTGGGGTTGGACATGGGAGTGGAAGAGGAAACCTTGGCTCATCCTGTCTCAGAAGCCCCTGACCCTAGGACAATCTGGAATCAACTCTGTAGGAGTTGTGTTTCCAAAACCTGCACTAGAAATAATATGTAACAGAGTAACTTTTGCTTTAGTAGCATTTATCAAGTACTTAAGGTATGCCAGGTCTTATGCTAAGCACTTTTTGAGAGTCATCCTGTCTAGTCTTTGTCACAAACCTCATGAACCAGGTATTAATAACTACTCTCAATTTACAGAAAAATGGGCAAAAGTAGTTTAAGAGAATTGTCTAAAGTTTCTTACCTATTAACTAGAAGAACTAAGGTTAAGTCTTGAGATGTCCAATTCTATAATCTGTATTCATTTTTTAATTATTTTATATGTATGACTGTATTGCCTGCATGTATGTAAGTGTACCCGTGCTGTGCAATGCCTTTGGAGGTCAGAAGAGGGTGTCAGATTCCTCTGGAACTGGAGTTATGGATGGTTGTTAGCCACCATGTGGGTGCTGGGAACCAAACCCAGGTCCTTTGCAAGAGCAGCCAGTGCTCTTAACTGCTGAGCCATCTCTCCATCCCCTATAATCTGTAGTCTTGCAGGGCATGGTGGCTTATGCCTTTAATCCCAGCATTCAGGAGGCAGAGGCAAATGAATCTCTGTGAGTTCAAGGCCAGCCTGGTCTACATAGTGAGTTGCCATGCCCACTGGAGCTATAGGGAGACCTGTCTCAAAAAGACAAAAAACAAAAATCTTAACCAATTCTACAAATGCTGGGTGAACTATTATAAAGAATATATCACAAGTAGACCTAGCCAAATACACATAGCTTGAGAGGTTATAGATCTTAGAGAAAACTCCAAGGCTGTCACATCCCTAAACAAATGTAATATGGATCCTTAAATCTATAGACAAGTATCCCAGTCATCACCCATCAAAGAAGCTTCTTTTTCATGAGACAGAGATAATTAGAGTTCCACAACTGGTCACAGAGATTGTCTGTGACTTGCCCAAGTATAAGTGGCACATCTAAGGTGCAACCTCTATACCTAAGGCTCATGGAACATAGAAAAAGGGATGAAGAGAACACTAATGCATCTTTCAATTTTATCAATGAAGCTCCCTCATGCAACAGAGGGCCAGGAAAGCAAAAGGTCACAAATGGCCAAAATTCAGAGAGTAAGAGTCTGCAGAGTGTGAGTCCTTGAACAGGACTCCTACATCAAAATCTACCCACCTAGGGCTCAGGGACCATTGCAGAAAGATTTAAGAGCCAGGGCAGAGGTGCATAACCATATGGAAATAGTTCTACAGGTTCCTGGGACTCTTCTCATATGAATTTACAGCAATGGTGTCAGTATGCACAAGACTCATGCAAATTTAGGCAGATAAAACCAGCACAGCTGGGCGTGGTGGCGCACGCCTTTAATCCCAGCACTTGGGAGGCAGAGGCAGGCGGATCTTTGTGAGTTCAAGGCCAGCCTGGTCTACATAGTGAGTTCCAGGACAGCTAGGGCTACAGGGAGACCCTGTCTCAAAAAGACAAAAAACAAAAAAAACAAAACAAACAAAAAAAAACAAACAAACACACAGAACTGTAAAAATGAGAAGCAAGCCAGCCCCAATCTTAGTCAAAGAATTATTGGAAGCTGATTACTGCTAGGTGAGGAAGAGCTGATCTTCTTAAAGGGAGGGATTCTAGATAGAGTGACTAGGTCCCTGTGAATGAACTTGCACTGAGGGACATCTGGGAACACTAACTTTACATGATAGGCCTTGACACAAATGACAGAATGTATGGAATCTGGGGGGGGAGGGGGCAATGGGAGGGTGCCAAAGGGGAAGGGGATATAAAGATGATTTTCTGTACAAAATATACAAAAAATTCAATTAAAAAATTTTTTTAAAAGAATGTGTCACACAACAGACAAATATGCTTTATAGATAATGTTCTTCATACATGTATCTATTTAGCCACTATATTTCAGGCACTGGAATTCAGCCCTGAACAAGACAAACTTTAAGTGTAGAGAGACACACTAAGTTGACGATGTAGCTTAGTGGTAGAGCACTTCTCCAGCACCACAGAAACCAAAACAAGCAAACAAGAAATAAGGACACAGATAATTAAAATTATTCAAATATCAAATGTTTCACAAATACAAGACAATCTACCATCTTATAGTAACAACTTTCCAAAAATATTGCTATCAATAATTTAGTACACATTCCTTTAGTTTCTTTTTTTCTGTGCATTTATATACTTATGTTTAAGTAGTAAAAATGGAACTATATTTTCATAGTTGCAACCTTTTTTCCCTGCTCCAGGCTGGCCTAGAACTCATAGCAGTCCCCCTGCTGTAGCCTCTTGAGTACTGGGATTACAAGCATAAGCCACCATGCTCAGCTAGGATACTTGAATATTATAATTCCATTATCACCAGGTGTGGTGGCACATGCCTTTAATCCCAGCATTAGGGAGGCAGAGGCAATTTATGGCCAGCCTGGTCTTCATAGCGAGTTCCAGTCCAGCTTGGGCTACAGGGAGATCTTGTCTCAAAAAGACAAAAACAAAACAAAACAAAACAAAAAACCTGTTGTCTTAGGAAGTCGGTTTTGGTGCTATCCCAGCACTTGGAAAACTAAGGCAGAAAGATCCCCACTTCAAGGCCAGCCATTTCTCCAGCCACCCATAAATGTTTTATTAAGTGCCTACTCTGTTAAAACCATTTTGGGCTACAAAATGAGTTCCAGACCAACCTGGGCTACAAACTGAAACACTGTCTCAAGAAAAAAAGGAAGAAGAAGAGGGGGTGCTAGAGAGATGGCTCAGAGGTTATAAGCACTTGCTGCTCAATCATGAAGACTAGAGAGAGAAAGAGAGAGAGAGAGAGAGAGAGAGAGAGAGAGTTTGTTTTCAATTGCTCTGACAAAACACTGACCAATAACAACTCGGGGGGAAAGAGTTTATTTGGCTTACATCTCCCATCTCCTGGGTCACAGTTCATCAGGGAGCCCAAGGTAGGAACTTGAGGGAGGAGCTGAAGCACAGGCCATGGAGGAATGCTGCTCACTGCTGGCTTGCTCCCCTGGCCCATATTCAGCCTACTTTCTTACACAATACAGAACCTGCCCCGGGGTGGCACCGCCCATAGTGGGCTGGGCCTTCTCACATCACTCAAAAATCAAGAAAATAAGGCCGGATGTGGTGGCGCATGCCTTTAATCCCAGCACCCAGGAGGCAGAGGCAGGAGGATCTCTGTGAGTTCAAGGCCAGCCTGGTCTACATAGTGAGTTCCAGGACAGTTGGGGCTACAGGGAGACCCTGTCTCAAAATAACAGACCAAAAAAAAAAAAAAAAAATCAAGAAAATACCCCATAGAGATGACCACAGGCCAGTCTAATGAAGACAATTCTCCAATTGAGGCTCCTTCTACCCAGGTGTGTCAAGTTGACAACTAAAGCTATCCAGCACAGAGATAGACAGATGATAGGTAGATAGATAGATGATTGATAGATAGATAGATAGAAGATAGATAGATGATAGATAGGTAGATAGATAGATAGATAGATAGATAGATAGATAGATAGATAGATAGA
>NW_008350617.1:257336-264666 GCF_000622305.1 Nannospalax galili
AGAACCTATCATGGTGGCATATGCCTGTAATCCCAACACTCAGCAGGCAGAGGCAGGTGGATCTCTGTAAGTTCAAGGCCAGCCTGTTCTACATAGTGAGTTCCAAGAGAAGACCAAAAAAAAAAGACCTAAATAAATAAATAACAAAAATAAATAACTAATGCTGCTGAAGATGTGAAGAATTGGAGCCCTCTTACATCATTGGTGGGAATGTAGTCGCTGTGGAAGACAGTTGACATTTCTCTAATAAGTGGAACATAAAATCATCATATGACCTAGCAGTCCCATTTCCATGTATATGCCTCAAAGGACTGAGGACAGATGTTCAAATAAAAGCTTGTACATGAATATTTATAGAATTATTATTTATAATAACCCAATACTGAAGGTAGCCCAATTGTCCACCAGTGAACAAATAAACCAAAAATATTCATACTAAGGTCTATTATTAAACTGTAAAGAAAGAGTGAAGTGCTGAATGGATGAATCTTGCACACATTATAATAAGTGGAAGAAGCCAGATCTGAAAAGGTCAAATATGGACTGGGTGTGGTGGCACACACCTCAGGAGGCAGAGGCAGGCAGATATCTGGGTATTCAAGGCCAGCCTGGTCTACATAGTGAGTTCCAGGCCAATCAGGGCTACATAGTGAGACCCCATCTCACGAAACAAACAAAAAAGGTCATAGATTATGTAATTCTACTGATATAAAATAGCCTGGATAGGATATTTTATTTTGTTTAAAAGTAAAAGAGTAAACCAGTGATTTCTTGGGACTGGGAGATCAAGGGTTTGTGTGGAAGGTGATTTTTTTGGCAGGGGGCTTGAGAGATAGCTCAGCAGTTAAGACCACTGACTGCTCTTGCAGAGGACCCAGGTTCAGTTCCCAGCACCCACATGGTGACTAACAGCCATCCATAACTCTAGTTCCAGGGGATTCAACACCCTCTTCTGGTCTCCAAGGGCGCTGCATGACACAGGAGCACTTGTATACATGAAGAGAATACACTTACATACATAAGAAAATAAAAATAATAAAAAGTATAGGGTTTTTTTTAGATGATAAAAATGCTCCAAAATTGTGGTGATGATTGTGTGCATCCGTAACTATAATAAAAGCCATTGGATTGTCCTTGCTTTTAATTGATAAATTGCATGGTGCATGAATTATTCAATAAAGCTATTTAAAAAGACAGGCTGTGGGGCTAATGAGATGGTTCAATGGGTTAAGGCATTTGCCACCATGCTTGATGACCTAAATTTGATCCTTGAGGACCCACATGGAAGGAGAGAACCAACTTCCCATAAGTTATCACTTCTACGCATACACCATCGCATGCAATCATGTACCCCCCAACACACACACACAATAAATAAATAAAAGTGTCATGAAACTTTTTTTAGTGACATAAGATGTAGCAATATTAACTATAATTGAACATACGTATTTGTTATTTTTCTCATTGCTTGACCAAATACCCACAACTTAGGAGAAAAAGGGGATTTATCTTTTTTAAATTAATATTTGAAGGCTGGGCATGGTGGCACATGCATCTCATCCCAGCACTTGGGAGGCAGAGGCAGGTGGATCTCTGGGAGTTCAAGGCCAGCCTGGTCTACATAGTGAGTTCCAGGTCAGTTGGGGCTACAGGGAGACCCTGTATCAAAAAGACCCCCCCAAATTGTGTGTGTGTGTGTGTGAGTGCATTGCCTGCATGTATGTAAGTGCACCTGTGTCATGAAATGCCCAAAGAGATCAAAAGAGGGCATCATATTCCCCTGGAAATGGTGTTGCAGATGGAAATGGTGTTAGCTGCCATTTGGGTTCTGGGAATCAAACCTGGGTCCTCTGCAAGAGCAGCCACTGCTTTTAACCACTGAGCCACCTCTCCAGCCCTTTGTTTATTTATTTTATTTATGAATATGAGTGTTTTGCTTGCATGTATGTAAGTGCACCACCACTGTGTAACGCCTACAGAGGCCAGAAGAAGGTGTTAGATATCCTGAAATTGGAGTTACGGATAGTTGTTTGCCAACCATGTGGGTGCTGAGAACCATACCCAGGTTTTCTGCAAGAGCAGCCAGTACTCTTAACTGCTGAGCCATCTCTACAGCCCCAGGATTATTATTATTTTTTCTCATGGTTCAGGGAGTATTGTCTATCATTGTGGGGTAGGCATGGAGGTTGGAGTGGCTAGGTCTGTGATGGTAGGAGTTTACTACCTTCTCACATCTAGGAGTATCAGAAAGTAGGGAACTCTGGGCCAGAAGCAGGGCCAGGGATAATAACCTTCAAAATCTGTGTGGTTCCCCTCCACCCCTTGCAATGATCCACTTTATTCAGCTAGGACCTACCTCCTAAAGATTCCACACCTCTCAAAACAGTGCCACCAAGCAGGGACCAGGTGTTCACACACATGAGCTCTTAAGGGACATTGCACATTCAAACTATAATGACATGTAAACTCTGTGACTAGCAACCTTAGTCTTAGGTATATATTCAACAGAAAACTATACAAATTTCTCCCAAAGTATTTTTTTAAATGTTCATAGATATACAGTTAAAGATAACCTTAAAGCCAGGTGTGGTGGCCTCATGCCTTTAATTCCAGCACTTGGGAGACAGAGGCAGGCAGATTTCTGTACGATCAAGGAAATCCTGGTCTACATAATAAGTTCTAAGCCAGACAGGGCTACATAGTGAAACCCTGCCTCAAACAACAAACAAACAAAAATAGCTTTAAAATGGAAACAAACGTTTATGAGTAGTAGAACAGATAACTGCAATATATTCAAATAAGAAATGCTACCCAGCAATAAAAAGGAATGAACTACAATGACATGCAACAATATAGCTGATCTCAAAACTAAACAACATGGGCTGGAAAGATGGCTCAGAGGATAAGAGCGCTGGTTGCTCTTGCAGAAGACTCAGGTTTGAATCCCAGCACCCACATGATGGCGAACAGCCATCAGTTCCAGATGAATCTGATGCCCTCTTCTGGTTTCTGTGGGCACTGCATGACATGACATGAGTGTATTTACATACATGTCCCAAAACACTCATACATTTAAAAATAAAGGTTTTGGTTTTTAAAAAAAAAAAACAATCAGGGCAGGAGAGATGGCTCAGCAGTTAAGAGCACTGACTGTTCTTGCAGAAGACCTGGGTTCAACTCCTAGCACCTACATGGCAGCTAAAAGCCGTCTACAATTCTAGTTCCAGGGGAATCCAATGCCCTCTTCTGGCCTCCATTGGCATTGCACTACACTGGTGCACTCACATACATGCAGGGAACACACTCATACACATAAAATAAAAATATTTTTAGAAACAGTCTGACCACTGAGCAAAAGGAGCCATAACATTCTGTGTGTTTCTATTTATATTATGTAAAGCCGAATCTGTGGAGTTACAAGTCAGAATACTGTTTACCCTAAAGGGATTCCTGGTCATTTCTGGAAGGAGACAAAAAAGGGCTTTTGTGAAGCTCATAGTGCACACTCTCTTCTCTCTTTCTCTTTCTTTTTAAAAAATTGTGTGCGTGTGTGTGTGTGAGAGAGAGAGAGAGAGAGAGAGAGAGAGGGAGAGAGAGAGAGAGTTCCTCACACAGGCTGGAAGAGGACAACGCTGGTGTCCAGCTTGATCACTTTCAGCCTTATTCCTTTGAAATGGTCTCTCACTGAACCTAGAACTAAGGTGGTGGCCAGAAAGCCCCAGCCATCCTCCTCTCTCTGCTTGCTCACCAGTGCTGGGCTACAGGTGTGTAGCCATGGGGTCACATGGTGCTGGGGAATTGAACTCAGCTCATGCTTGCTTACTGAACCATCTTCTCAAGCCATGTTTTTGTTTTTTCAGTGTTGGAGATCAAATCCAGAGTCTTATGCATGCTAGGCAAGGGCAAGAGCTCTACCATTGAACTATTCTTCCAACCCATTCTCTCTCTCTCTCTCTCTCTCTCTCTCTCTCTCTCTCTCTCTCTCTCTCCCTCCCTTTTTCATTTTATTTGTGTTTGTATGTGTGTGGAGATCAGAGGACAACTTGCAGGAGTTGGTTCTTTCCTTCCACTATATGAATCTCAGAGATCAAAGTCAGATCGTCAGGCTTGGTGACAAGTGCCTTCACCTGCTGAGCTATCTTCCTAGTCCATTTTCTATTTCTGGATGTGGGTGCTGGTATGCGTGTTCTACTTTGTGAAGATTCACCAGATTTATGATCTTTACACTTTTATGTCTTTGTATTATGTGCTATTAAAAGTTTTTAAATTTTCAGAATATTCTTAAAACCAGTCTTTAAATGCTAAGAACACCTGCCTTTGGGGGAGGTCATTTCTTGATACTATCCAATTTTTTTAATCATATAATTATCACTCTATTTTCTTCCCTTTTTTTTTTGTTGTTTTTTGAAACAGGGTCTCCCTGTAGCCCCAGCTGGCCTGGAACTCACTATGTAGACCAGGCTAGCCTCAATCTCACAGAGAGATATGCCTGCCTCTGCCTGCCAAGTGGTGCTGGGATTAGAGGCACAGGCCAACACACTTGGCTCTTTTTCTTCTGCTTTTAATCCTTTCTTCCTGAAGAGCAAGCCACTGTTTGCAGTAAGTATTTACACAAAGCAGTGATGCTCTGCTTGAGGAGGTCCTCCCAGCCTTTGAAAATTGTCAAGGGGACATATGGCATTGGCGTAGCAAGGCACTTTACTGCCACCTACTGGTCAATTATCACAATCTATTGACACACTATAATGTCAGCCCAGTGGATGGCTCCCTCTTGGAAGTGATATTCTCTAGCCAGGCGTGGTGGCACACGCCTTTAATCCCAGCACTCGGGAGGCAGAGGCAAGCGGATCTCTGTGAGTTCAAGGCCAGCCTGGTCTACATAGTGAGTTCCAGGACAGCTGGGGCTACAGGGAGACCCTGTTTCAAAAAGACCAAAAAAAAAAAAAAAAAAAAAAAAAGTGATATTCTCCTGTAGGGCACAACCTACTCAAGTAAATGTGTCAGCCTTTTCATTTGGCCATTTAGTGATGAACCCTGAAGACAGTAGACTGTTGATGCTCTAAAAGCAGCTCAAGTTCATGTGTGTGTGTGTGTGTCTGTGTGTCTGTGTGTCTGTGTGTGTCTGTGATGTGTAATATACCATTCAACCATTTTAAGTGCACAGGTATTGAGTACATCCACAATCTACCTTATGAAATCATGGCCACCATCTACCTTCAGAACTCTTTTTATCCCTCAGCAACTGAAACTCTGTACTCATTAAAAACTTCTCAATCTCCCTTTTTCTAGTTTCCAGGAATGACTAGACACCTTTCTGTCTTCATAAAATTAACTGTGCTACCTCCCATGAGAGGAACCATATAATAGTTCTTTTTATGCTTATTTCACTATCACAATGTCCTCAAGATTTACCACATTGTGGCATGTTTCTATTTTTTTTTTTTCTTTTTGGTCCTGGGAATAGAATCCAGGGCTTTGTTCATGTTAAACACATCAAAGCCTCTTCTTTTTAAAGGCTGAATAATACCAGAAAATAATACCGTGGTATAGATGACACCCTATTCGTACTTCATCTGTTGGTGGACACTTGAATTGCTTCCACCTTTTGGTTATTATGAACAATGTTGCTGTAAGCATGGGTGGACAGAGGCCTTTTCAAGCCCCCTGATTTCATTTCTTTTGGATAAGTATCTTGAAGTGGATGGAACTGCTGGCTCATGTAGTAATCCGGAGTTAACTTTTGAGGAACTGTCAAGCTGTTTTCTACATTTACATTCCCATTAGTACTGCATAAGGGTTCAGATTCTTCCACATTCTTGATAACATTTATTTTCTGCCCCTCCCCCCTTTTTTGAGACAGATCTCATATAGCCCAGGCTGACCTCAAACTCACTATGTAGCTGCACCTCCTGCACCTCCTGAGTGCTGGGTGGGATTACAGGTATGCATGCAGCTGGGGATCAATCCCAGAGTGTTAGGCATACTAGCTGTGCTGGGTAGTTTTCACTTGTCAACTTGACACACCTGAGAAGAGGGAACTTCAACTGGGAAATTTCCTCTATGGGTTGACCTGTGGGCAGGATTCCTCTATGGGTTGGTTTTCAGGAGTCTGTGAGGCATTTGCTTGATTATTGAGTGATATGGGAGGGTGCAGCTCACTGTCCGAGGGCCCACTAAAGGGTTGTATAAGAGACCAGGCTGAGCATGGGCTGGAAAGCAATTAAAGCAAGTAAGCAGCATCCTCTATGGTCTGCTTCAGTTCTTACCTCAAGATCCTGTCCTGCCTTAAGTTCCTGCCCTGACTTCCCTCAGTGATGAATTATGACCTGGGAGTTGTAAGCTGAAATAAATCCTTTCCTCTCCAAATTGCATTTGGTCATGGTGTTTATCACAGCAAGAGAGAAGCAAACTAGGACACTAAGTAAGCACTCTACCAAGTGAGCTATATCCCCTAGCCCCATTTTCTCATTGTGTGTGTGTCTCTGTATGTACCTGCTTATGCTGGTGTGTGTGTGTATGTGTGTGTGTGTGTGTGTATGTGTGTGTGTGTGTGTGTGTGTGTGCGCGCACCCAGGTGTGTATGTGTAAGCCGGAAGTTGAGGGTTGCCCTCTACTGCTCTCCATTTTTCCATGTTTTTCCTTCTCTTTTATTGGGGGGTTCTTTTTGAGACAGGGTCTCCCTGTATGCCAGCTGGCCTGGAACTCACTATGTAGACCAGGCTGGCCTTGAATTCACAGAGATCCCACCTGCCTCAGACTGCTAGGATTAAAGGTGAGTGCTATTTATGATTTTTTTTTTTTGAGATAGAGTCACTGAACTTGGAGCTCGCCAATTCTGCAAAACTAGCTGGCCAGTGAACCCCAGAACCACCTATCTCTGCCTCCCCAGCACTAGGATAACAGATGCACACCACTATGCTGGGCTTTTTACTTGAGTGCTGGAAATTTAACTTAGATCCTCCTGCTTACATTTACCATGAGCTGTCACGCCATCTCCAATGAAGCCTGCGTGAGATCCTCCGTGGGTTGAGGCTGGAACTTCAAGGAAGGTTGCCTCTTGGAATTGGTTGTGATAAGAAACATGCAGTGTACCTGGCACACTCTTACTTGCTATTAACTTTCTAACTGTCACTATATCTTGGGCTTTCTGGGGGCCCAGAAAGTGCCTGGTGTCCTTGGCACCGCTATCACTGCCTTTATTGAAATCCTTTAATCATCCTAGTTCAGATGCACCATTATTAATGAAAGATATTTTAATGAGAGATATTTTAGATATAGTGAGAAGTGATTAAGCAGAGTTAATGCTGGAAAGTCCAGGGAATAATAGATT
>NW_008350617.1:264871-270287 GCF_000622305.1 Nannospalax galili
TTATCAGATCGTTAAAAAAGTAACAACCTGGCACCTCTGGTGTTGGAAGTGCTTAATGGGGTGCTTAATGAATCAAGGCCATCCTGACTTGGGACTACAAAGCGGAGCAGAATCTTAAGTGTGTGAGAAAGGCTGACAGTAAAAAGAAACACAGTAAAACAGGAATTTACTGTCTAGTGTCAGGTTGATAAGATAGAGAGATATGTTGGCAAAATTATGTTTTACTTTCACCTCTGGAACTGTGAATCTTAGCATGACTGTTCTGCGTTTTTTTGTAATCTTTGCTGTATATATTTCAAGCCTTGCAACTGCACAGATTACACTCAGACTTTCATCAAGCTCCTTTTGCGTCTGTTTGTCGCTCGCCGACTCCTTGTCCACCCTCTCGACGACCCTGTTCCCATCGGACTGAACTGCCCCGGTCTGGGCTGGTCCGTTGCAATGAGCTATGTGCCCAGATCCCTGTTGTGATTTTGATTTGCAGAGGTTTTTTTTCTACAAATTTTATTTATTATTTTTATTTTATGTGTATGCCTATATTGCCTGTAAGTGCACCCATGTCACATGCAATGCCTGTGGAGGATAGAAGAGGTCATCAGATCCTCTGGAACTGTAGTTACAGACAGTTGTTAACTGCCATGTGGGTGCTGGGATTTGAACCTGGGTCTTCTGCAAGAACAGCCAATATTCTTAACTGCTGAGCATTTTCTTAATCATTAATGAAGCTAAACATCTTTAAAAATGTGCTTATAGCCGGATGTGGTGTCGCACACCTTTAATCCCAGCACTTGGGAGGCAGAGGCAGGCAGATCTCTATGAGTTCAAGGCCAGCCTGGTCTACATAGTGAATTCCAGGACAGCTGGGGCTACAGGGAGACCATGTCTCAAAAAGGCCAAAAAAAAGTGCTTATTAGCTATTTGTATATTTTCTTTGGAGAAATGCCTATTCAAGTCCTTTACCTATGTTTCAAATTGTTTGAAAAAAGAGATTATGTTATTATTGAGTTTTTGGAAACCTCCAGAGTTTTCATACCCCTGAAAGTTTTCATGGGACTTGTGTGGATGATGTAATTTCTGACTCTGGGAAGGTTGTCAGAGCTCCATCTCTTCAGGATAAAGTAATCAGAAATTTTCATTCAGCTTTTCAGATGAACTCACCAAGCAATTCATTAATTTTATCATACACAAAATAGCTATCCTTTGGCTGTGTCTGACTCATAGGCTAACACAAAAAAGTACATGCTGTACATTCTGTTTATGTAAAGTTCAAGAATTGTCCACATATGGGCTAGAGAGCCACCACATCTGCCTCAAAATATTTTATTTAGTTATTTAGTTTTATTTCCTGTGTATGAGCATTTTGCTTGTATGTATGTAAGTGCATCTGTGTTGTGCAATGCCTATAGAGGCCAGAAGACTGCATTGGATCCCCTGGAACTGGGGTTACAGATGGTTGTTAGCCACCATGTGGGTGCTGGGAATCAAACCCAGGTCCTCTGCAAGAGCAGCCAGTGCTCTTAACTGCTAAGCCATCTCTCCAGCCCCCATAAAATATTTTTAAAAAGAAAAATGAGACCATAAATTAATCCAGGAACTATGGAAATTAATATGAATCTTCCTTTAAAAACTTAATAATAGGACTACCACATGATGCAGCTATACCTTTTTTTTAATATATACCGGAAGAAATCAAAGTTAACATATAGCAAAGATTCTTGTGTACTCAAGAATCATTTTGTGTACAGAAAAATCTTGAGTTTGTTTACTGTGTTGATATTTATATTCACTATAGCCATGCTATGTAATCAGCCTGGGACCCCACTAATAAAGAAGTTGTTGTACACACATAATGGAATGTTATTTAGCCATAAAAAGAAGAAAATCATGTCATTTGCAGGAAAATGAGTGGCTAGAAATCACCATGATAAGCCAGACTCAGAAAGATAAATTATCAAATGTTTTCTTTCATATGTGAAATGTAGATCTTTTTAAAAAGGACATGAAAGTAGAAAAGGGACTGTTTGGGTAGTGAAAGGGGACCAGGGAGAGAGAGGAGGATGTACAAAGGAGGAAAATGTGGCATAAATAGGATCCATGAACATCATGTATGAAATTGTCATAATGAAACCCATTATTTTGTATGGTCAACATATAGTAATAAAAAACCCTATTTTAAAAAGAAAAGGCTTTGGGGCCTTTCAATGGTTAAGAGCACTGGCTACTCTTGCAGAAGACCTGGTTCAAATCCCAAAACCAACATGGTGGCTAACAACCATTCATAACTCCAGTTCCAGGGGATCTGACACCCTCTTCTAACCTCTATGGGCATTGCACAATATGGGTGTACTTGCATATATTCAGGCATAATACACATAAAATAAAATTAAATAAAAATTTAAAAGATAAGACTTCAAAAATATTTCAGACGGGGTGGCGTGGGAGCTGGAGAGATGGCTCATCTGTTAAGAGCACTGACTGCTCATCCAGAGGAACGTAATTTGGTTACCTTTGGTAACTCAAGTTCCAGGAATCCAGTACAGTCTTCTGGCTCTGCAAGCATTGCACAACACAAGTGCACTTACATACATGCAGGCAAAACACTGGTACAAATGAAATAAAAATAAAAAGCCAGCCAGGAGTGGTGGTCCACACGTTTAATCCCAGCACTCAGGAAGGAGAGGCAGGTGGATCTCTGTGAGTTCAAGGCCAGCCTGGTCTACATAGTGAGTTCCAGGACAGCTGGGGCTACAGGGAGACCCTGTCTCAAAAAGATAAAAGTAAAAAATAAAAAAACAAGCGGGCATAGTGGCACATGCCTTTAATCCCAGCACTCGGGAGGCAGAGGCAGGCGGATCTCTGTGAGTTCAAGGCCAGCCTGGTCTACCTAGTGAGTTCCAGGACAGCTGGGACTACAGAGAGACCTTGTCTCAAAAAGAACAAAAAAAATTCTAAAAATTAAAAAATAAAAAACAAAGTATTTTGAGCTAGGTGTGGTGGTGCATACCTTTAATCCCAATAGTCAGAAGGCAGAGGCTAGTAGATCTCTATGAGTTTGAGGTGAGCCTAGTCTACATAGTGAGTTTCAAGCCAGCTATGGCTACAAAGCAAGACCCTATCTCAAAAAAAACTTTTTTGGGGGGGCAGGGGTCTGTTTAAGACAGGGTCTCTCTGTAGCCCCAGCTGGTCTGGAACTCACAGAAATTCACCTGCCTCTGCCTCCTGAGTGCTGGGACTAAATGTGTGCACCACCACGCCCAGCTCAGAAAATTTTTTTAATTTATTGTCTTTATTTTATGTGTATGAGTGTATTGCCTGAATGTATGTAAGTGCACCCATGTCATGAAATGCCTATGGAATTCAGAAGAGGGTGTCAGATCCCTTGGAACTGTAGTTATGAATGGTTGCTAGCCTCCGTGTGTGTGCTGAGAACCACACCTGGGTCCTTTTGCAAGAGCAGCCAGTGCTCTTAACCACTGAGCCTTCTCTCCAGCCCCTAAAATATTTTTGTACCACTTTTTCAAACCATTTTGGTGTTCATAGTTCCAAACTGCCCCTTGTGGCTGCCTGTGGGTCTCCTGTCTTCTATTTAAGGTCTTGAGCCTCATACCTAGAATGACATATGATGTACATAAATACTTACTGAACACCTATTCAATGTCAGCTGCTGATATTTACAGAGGAAACAGCAGTAAACAAGATGAGTCCAGTTTAATGGCCGAGATAGAAAATAAAGAAGCTAATATATTCTGTTGATGACAAGTCCTGCTGCTAAGAGAGCCTGTGTGGAGGAGACTAGGAAGGAGATCCTTAGGATAGCCATGTTTGAACGGGGATCTGTATGTTACCGATGTGGAGAGAGAATCTCAGGTAGTGCATTCAGAAGCTACAAGGGGCCAGAGAATCGAGTACACTGTGTAAAAAGGCTGTTGTGGTAGCAACCCAGAGAGAAGGAAAGAGGACCCGAGATGAGTCTGAAGATGTGATGACTGCAACAGGAAGAGATTGATTTGCCCTTTACCTTAAGAGCAATGGGAGCCATCAAATGCTTTTAAGTGGTTTTATTGCATTAAAAGGTTTTATTGTGACACTGGAGAGATGATTCAGTGTTTAAGAGTACTGGCTGCTCATGCAGAGGACCTGGGTTCAGTTCCCAGTATCCACATAGTAGCTCACAACCATCTAACTCCAGTTCCAGGTGATCCGACGCCATCTTCTGACTTCTGCAGGCATTGCATGCAGGTGGTGCACCGATATACATGCATGCGTGTATGTACGCATGCTTGCAGGTGTGTATGCCCATACACAGATCTGGGGATAACTTATGGTGTCAGTTCTCTCCTTCACTGTATGGGCTCCAGGTATTGAGCTCAGGTTGATGGAAAGTGCCTTTACCCATTGAGTCATAGTGCCCATCTTAGGTTTTTACATTAAAACATTTTATTATTTTATGTGTATGAGATTATTGCCTACATGTATGTGAGTGCACCGTGTGCGTCACACAATGCTCATAGAGGTCAGAAGAGGACACTGGATTCCCCTGGAACTGGAGTTACAGATGGTTGTTGGTCACCATGTGGGCTGGGAAAAGAACTTGAGTCCTCTGCAAGAGCAGCCAGTGCTCTTAACTGCCGAGTCATCTCTCCAGCCTGGTTTTTACATTTTTTAAAATGTGATTATTTTGGGGCTGGAGAGATGGCTCAGTGGTTAAGTGCACTTGTTGCTCATGCAGAGAACCTGGGTTTGGTTCCCAGTATCCGCATCGGGTGACTCACCACCTTCTCTTCTGGCCTCTGAGGGTACCTGCATGAACGCACACATACAGCTGCAAATAAAAATGAGCCTTTTAAAAAAATATTTAATTTGTATGTATTGTATACACATGTCTGAGTGTATGCCACATGCATATGGGTGCCCATAGAGGCCAGAAGAGGGTGTGGGATCTCCTGGAACTACAGGCCCTTGTGAGCTGCCTGAATGGTTGCTGGGAATTGAACTCAGGCCATCTCTCCAATCCCAAAAATGAATCTTAAAGAAAAAATAAATTGTTTTGTGAGCACCTACTGGGCTTTCTAGGGTAGGGTGGTGTTAGTAATGGGACGAAGTAGGTAAACATTTATAGGCAATAATAGAGGTTGTCTTTATGGCCAGTCATTAGACACTATGCTAATAGTGACATTATTAGACGCGATGTGCCAAGTGCTTTCCAAGTCTTCCCCCATTTCCTCTTCCTAAGGAAACAGTAAGGAAGGAAATCCCCACAGTTCGGTCAGCAAACCGAGCCCTGGACAGCTGACATGCCCAAATACACTCAGCCACACCAGCGCCAGCACCTAGCCGAAGTCAGACCCAGAGCCTGCCCGCGCTCGCCCGCGCTCTTGGACACCCGGTCACGTGGGCAGTGCCCCGCCCCTCGACC
>NW_008350617.1:270874-286298 GCF_000622305.1 Nannospalax galili
GGGAGGGTGCGGGGCGCGGGCCCGGGGCGCTGGGGGAGTGCCGGGCGGCCCGGGGCTGCACGGGCTGGCGCTCCGGGGCCCGGGGAAGCCTCTGCGGCCGGACGTGGGGGCGCGGAGGGGCCCCGGAGCGAACGGGACCCAGAGTGAGGTCTGTGCGCCGAGGAGTTGGGGTAGGCCATGGGTAGAGCTTCAACCCCGAGCCCACCGCCCCCGGCGGTGGGAGAAGCGGCGTGGGGGCCAAGTTCGGACTGTCAGGGCTGGAGTAGTTGTTTGCGTGAAGGGGAGGTGATTTTTTGAGAAATGAGGGTACAAACACACGAATCAGGTGGGAATGGTCCTGGCGCTGCATGGCGAAGCTCTAGGACTCCCAAGGGTCTCAGGACCCATGAGCCCCCAGGAACTTCTCCGTTTTGGGACTAGCAACAGGAAAAGGGAAGCGTTTGAGAAAAGAGAGGGTGGGGGGCGTTAGATGTCAGAGCTGGCCTGCAGAAGGTACAGAGAATTGAACGGGTGGGCAGAAGGGAGAACCTTGATCATCTCGAGTTGTCTTTAAAAGGAGGGACCCGACTGTTTGGGGGCGGTGACCCAAGGTGTCTTTCCAGGAAGGGGACAGCCCACTGCTTTAGAGCTGGGGTCATCTGGGGAGGTCATCAGAAAAGTCTTACTGAAAACAGTTAAGAGTGGTGAAGAAGGTTGAATGTGTAAAAACAACAGTGACTTTAGAGATGATTGTAGATAGGTAGTTGATTTCCCAAGGAGGGCTTTCTGCATATGGCCTGCTGCTTCCCCATTAACACACTGCCTTAAAGGAATTTTCTATGTCAAACAGCATATATTAGAGAACTATTAATATTTGTTTTAACAAATTTGTCAGTACGACGAAGGCTGGGGAGGGGATACAAAAAGTACAGGTAACTAATTATTGGATAGTACCTAGTTTATTTCTGTTGATGGAAAAAAAAAGTATCTTCCAGAAAGAACCTCTTTCTAGAGTTTTAAAAGATGCCCCTCTTCTTCTAGACATGTATTGCACAGCGAAAGAACACAAAAAGCCTAAAAGAAAAAAATGAGCGATGAGATGATAGAGATCTAGGATCTCCTCTCCAACGTGTTCACTATACTTGAAGTTCTGTCATGACAGAGAATTGAGTTTTGCATCAGTGGCTTCAACCAGGAACAGATTGAAAACATTTTTTAAAAATTGCATCTGTGCTAAACATTCACAGCTTTTTTTCCTCAACATTATTTCCTAAATCAGTTTAACAACTGTTTCCATAACATTGCATCATTAGGTATTACAGATAAGTATAGGGGATATGCAAGTACTATACCACTTTATATAAGGGACTTGAAAGCACCCAAAGCTTTTTGGTATCCTAGTGGTCCTGAAAACAATCTTCCATGGATACCGAGGAATGACTATAATACATTCAGATCCCTAAACAATAAAAAAGGACCTAAAAGCTGGGTTTGGTGGATCATAACTATAATCTCAATACTTGGGTGGCTGATGCAGGAGACTGCTGCAAGTTTGAGGCTAGCCTGGGCTACAGAGTAAGGCTCTGTCTCAAAAAAAGAAAGGATTTTCAGGGGCTGATGATGTAGCTCAGTGGTACAGTGTCCGCTTAGCATAACATATGGTCCTAGTTCTGATTTCCATCACAAAAATGGGATAAGAGGAGGGACTTTTAACAAAAATCATTTAGAAATTAAGATTTTCAACACCATATGTATGTACAGTAATATATTCGTTCTGCGTCTTCCTAATTCAGAGAAGTTTGACCTTACATGTACCATGGCCCCTGTGGTAGCTAGTGAAGCATATGGACCTCTCAGTGTTGTTAGTGGTGTAAAATAGAGTACATTGGGTTACAGTGAAAACCAATTATATCAAAATGGTTACCAAATATTAAAAATTATGTATACTGATATGTATGTGTACACATGCTCATATTCTTTTTGTACATGTGGTGCTAGGGATCAAACTTGCTCATTCTAGACAACCACTGTAGTACTGGTAGACACATGCTTTTAAATTGTGTGGGTATGTGTTCGTGGTGTATGTAATTGTCCAGGTATGTATGTGCACATGCATGTGGAGGCCAGAGGTTGCTTTTTCTACTTTTTTTTAAAATTGATATTTTATTCTCTGTTCTTGAGATTTTTCTGTTTTACTGGGTGTGATGGTATATGCCTTTATTCCCAGCACTCAGGTGACAGAGGTAGGTGAATTTCTGTGAAATTGAGGTCAGCTTAGTCTACATAGCAATGGGGCTATAGAGAACCCCCCCAAATTTATTTTTATTTTATGTATATGAGTGTTTTGCTTGCATGTATGTATATCTACCATATACATGCCTGGTACCCACAGAGGCCAGAAGAACGTGTCAGATCCCCTAAAACTGGAGTTTCGGTTGTGGGCTGCCGTGTGGGTGCTAGGGACCACACCTGAGTCCTCTGCAAGAGCATGGAGTGCTCTTAACTGCTGAGCCATCTCTCCAGCCCCTCTCTATTCTTTGTTTACTAGCTGGAGAGAAAAGCTTACCAGTCAGTGTAATTGAATGTACTTGACTATGGCTGGAGCACAGTATGAATGTGAAGTGTGGGCAGAGATGAGACTAAGTTCTTCACTAAGGACTTCAGGCCTGAATCCTCAGGTGAGAGGGAGCAAATAAAGATTTCTGAGAAGGAGCATATGATAAGGTTTAATTTTTAGGAGATGAATGCTCTTTGTGTGCATGTGTGTGCATGCACATGTATGGGTATGTATGTAGGAGCTAGATTTCCTCAGGCACCATCCACCTTGGCCTTTATGTACTTACTTAGTACTTTATGTACTCTCTTGATGGCTTGGAATTTGCCAAGTAGGCTAGGTTGGCTGATTGGCTGGCTGGCAAGTTCAGAGTTCTGCCTCTCTGCCGTCCCAGTGCATGTGCCACCATGCTTTGCTTTTTTTTTTTTTTTTTTTTTGACATAGATTCCCGGGATGGATCTCTGGTCCTTTGCTTGGAAGGCAAGCACCTTACTGACTGAGCCAACTCCTGGGCCCAAATGAATGCTCTTTTGAGATATGGAAGATAGACTGAAGAGAAGGGGAGAAATAATGAGGTCCTAAATATTTAGTCTGTGGGACACTGAAGTGTCCGTTAGAAATTCCAGGTGTTGATAATCAACACTGTGAGGGGGAAGGAAGGGAGGAGGAATTTTTTTTTTCTTTTTTTCTTTTTAAAGATTTCTAGTTTGGGATGGTGGCTGTCAAATACATTTTTTTAAGTGAAATGAAGATGAAGGGAAAATTGTCACAGATAATAAAGGAGAGGTTTTTTGGGGGAAACCATTGCAAAAGCTGTTAAATGTAGTATAGTTTTTACTTGGAAGAATCAGATGTTGGAGGCTGGAGAGATGGCTCAGCGGTTAAGAACACTGACTGTTCTTGCAGAAGAACCAGGTTCGAATCCCAGCACCCACATGGCAGCTAACAAATGTTCGTAACTCCAGTTCCAGGGGATCTGACAGCCTCTTGTGTTTTCCATGGACGTTGCACAACACGGGTGCACTTACCTACTTGTAGGCAATACATGCATACACATGTAAGTAAGTGCACCCATGTCATGCAGTGCCCTCGGAAGACAGAAAAGGCTGTTGGATCCCCTGGGACTGGAGTTATGTACAGTTGTTAGCTGCCATGTGGGTGCTGGGGTTTGAACCCGGTCTTCTGCAAGAACAGTCAGTGTTCTTAACTGCTGAGCCATCTCTTCAGCCCCCTAAAATATTTTTTTTTTTTAAAAAAAGAAGAATCGGGCTGGAGAGATGGCTCAGTAGTTAAGAACACTGGTTGTTCTTGCAGAAGACCTGGGTTCGAACCCCAGCACCTACATGGCAGCTAACAACTGTCCGTAACTCCAGTCCCAGGGGATCCGACAGCCTCTTCTGACCTCCTCAGGCATTGCACAACATGAGTGCACTTGCCTACATGCAGGCAATACATGCATACACAGAAAAAATAAAAATAATAAAATTTAAAAAAAATCAGAGATGTCAGTAGATGTGAAAGGCAGGGTAAGATGCAGAAAGTATTCCAAGAGTGTAGGAAAATCACAGCTTCCTCTATAAACTAAAGTTCAAGGGTCAAACCTTGTCAACCACCTAATAAATCTGTTTAACGCTGTTAGAATTTCAGAATTTTAATATAGTCAGTTGTATCAATTTTGTAAAGTTTCATTGGCATACAGGAACACTCATGCACATAGTGTCTGTGGCTGCTTTTTTGTTACCAATAACAAGCGAACAGTTATGACAATTTATATATATATATAAAAATATATATATATATATTTTCCCCCTTTTTTGAGACAGGGTCTCCCTGTAGCCCCAGCTGGCCTGAAAGTATGTAGACCAGGCTGGCTGGCCTTGAACTCACAAGATCCACCTGCTTCTGCCTTCTGAGTGCTGGGATCAAAAGTGTGTGCCACCACGCCTGGTGTCAGAATTTATATTAACTCAAGAAGTTTAAAATACCTTTTTGTAAAACATTTGCTAATCCTTGGTCTACTTTCTGCTTGTTAGATGTTCAACCTCTGCTTTGCCATCCAATTTCTATACTGTGGAGAATAACCATCTTGCCTCTGCCCTTCTGGCTGGATCCTCCACACTCTGTGTACCTGCAACCTGACACAGACTCCTGAATATTTCTCTATATTCAGAGACCATTCTGAGTCTGCTGAGTGTTTAGCTGTGATAGTCCCAGATTTACAAAACTTAGACCAAGCTGGGGCTTGTTCTGTTAGAGTATCTGTTTTTCTAATGGATTTTTTTTTCAAAGTGTTCTTTTACATATTCTGGTTACTAACCCTTATTTATATGTATTACAGATGCCATTTCCCAGTCTGTTGCTTATTTTAAAAATCTGAGGGTTGAGCTCAATGACAGAGTACTTAAAACTAACAAGCTCAGCCCTTTGGGTTTGATCCTCATCATTGCAAAAATAAATTAAAAAAATAAACTGAAATAAATCTATTTAAGGTTGTTAGAAGTTCAGAATTTTAATGTCAATTTTATCAATCTTTTTCTTCCCCCAATTTGAAGTTGTTACATATATTCTAGAATCTCTTCTGTTTGCCTTTAATGTTTAGATCTCTGATCCATCTGGAGTTGATTGTGTGTGGGATGAAGTAAGGTGTTTTTTTTCACCTATGTATTATTGGTGATCCCCAACCATACATCAAATGGGGCTCTGTTTCAAATTGTAATCTTTTTAAAAAAATATTATTTAGGGGGCTGGAGAGATGGCTCAGTGGTTAAGAACACTGACTTCTGACAAAGACCTGGGTTTGATTCCCAGCACTCACATGGCAGCTAACAACTGTCCATAACTCTGGTTCCAGGGGATCCAACAGCCTCATCTGTCCTCTGCAGGCATTGCATGACATGGGTGCACTTACATACATGCAGGCACTACACTCATACACATAAAATAAATAAAATATTATTATACACATAAAATAATAAATAAAATATTATTTATTATTTTATGTGTGTGAGTGTAGTGCCTGCATGTATGTAAATGTACTAGCATCATGTAATACCCAAGGAGGTCAGAAGAGGACGTCAGAGCTCCTTGAACTGGTGTTATGGATGGTCGTTAGCCGTCATGTTGTGCTGGGAATTAAACCAGGGTCCTCTACAAGAGCAGTCAGTGCTCTTAACCACTGAGCCCCTCAAAATGTAAGCTTTTTTTTTTTTTTTTTTTTTTTTTTTTTGAGACAGGGTCTCCCTGTTTCGAGATAGGATCTACCTGTAAGCCCCAGCTGGCCTGGAACTCTTTATGTAGGCTAGGCTGGCCTTGAACTCACAGACATTGATTGCCTGCCTCTGGCCCCAAGTGCTGGGATTGAAGGCGTGCACCACCACCACACTAGCCAAATTTTAAGCTTTTCGATAGAATCCTAGATCCTAATTTTAGTTCTGCTGCTTGCTAATTGTGTAACCTGGGACAAATTTATATAACTCTGATGCCTTAGCTTCCTAGTCTTTAAAATAAAGATAATAATACTTACCTAATAGAGTTGTTGAAGGGATTAAAGTAATTCATGTTACATGTAGAACAGTGCCTGCACCTACAACATGCTCATTGAATGTTAGCTGCTATTTAGAACTACTGCTCCTTTCTCAGTCCCCAGCACCTGGCACAGAATAGGGGCTCACTGTACTTAGCTGAATTGTCACATTAATTTGGCTTTCAGGTTAAATCAGAATGGTTGAGGGCTAAGCTGAGATGTTTGTAAGATGTTTGCTTAGTTTTAGGGCTGCCTTAACTCTCTACTGGAATAGGACTATTCATTTTTGCAAAGGATGCAAACTGACAACCTATGGTTGATTTTGACCTGTATAGCTATTTTGTTTGGCTCATACAGTTTTTTGTCTTTTTGAGGCAGGGTCTCCCTGTAACCCCAGCTGTCCTGGCATTCGATATATAGACCAGGCTGGCCTCAATCTTACAGAAATCTGCTTGCCTCTGCCTCCCAAGTGCTGGGATTAAAGGCATGGAGTGTAGTGCCCAGCCTCATACAGTACTTTTAAAAAATATTATGTATATGAGTGTATTGCCTGCATGTATGTGAGTGCACCATGTCGTGCAATGCCGCGGAGATCAGAAGAGGGCATCGGATTCCCCTGGAACTGGAGTTAAGCATGCTTCGTAGCTGCCATGTGGCTGCTGGGAATCGAACCCAGGTCCTCTGCAAGAGCAGTCAGTGCTCTTAACCGGTGAGCCATCTCTCCAGCCCCCATACAGTATTTTTTAATGTCTTAAAAATTTACACAAACTTGGGCTGGAGAGATGGCTAAGCAGTTAAGAGCACTGGCTGCTCTTGCAGAGGACCCAGGTTCGATTCCCAGCACCCACATGGCAGCTAACAATCATCCATAACTCCAGTTACATGGGAACCTAACACCCTCTTCTGACTTCACGGGCATTGCATGACACAGGTGAACTTACACACATGCAGACAATACATGCATACACATTAAATAATAAAATAGTTAAAAATAATTTATATAAACTTCTGAATTTCTGACTTGTCTTGGAAATTTAGAAGATCTGACAATACTGAGTTTGTGTTCTTTTATAGCAATAATTAGTGATACTTTCAGAATGTGTTTTCTAGCTCTCCATGGTCTGCAGTACTCTTTTGCTTACTTTTATGGCTCTACAGACATTTGATTTTTTTGCTCGTGAGTTTGAGCCTTTAATGGCTGTGCCAGCTCTACAAACCTTTTTTTTTAAAAAAAATTTTACTTATTATTTTTATTTTATGTGTATGAGTGTTATGCCTGCATGTAGATAAGTGCACCTGTGTCATGCAATGCCCACGGAGGACAGAAGAGGCCTGTCAGGTCCCCTGGAACTGGAGTTACGGACAGTTGTTAGCTGCTAGCCAACCGAACTCTGGCTTCTAAAAACCCAGGTCTTCTGCAAGAACAGTCAGTGTTCTTAACCACTGAGCCATCTCTCCAGCCCCACCTTATTTTTTTTTAATGTTAATGTTATTAAAGTTTTGAATATTGTCTCTCTTAAACCAATAAATACCATATAGGATAAGGTCAAAATGGCCAAAAATTAACATGAGTCTGTGGGCAACCAAATACTAAAATATATTTCTAATGTGGGGCCATACTTGAACATAACGAATGAAATTTCAGTTGTATTGAATTTATAAGATGAGGTAAAATTCAGTTCAGCTCCCTTGGTATTTAAGCATCTACTATGTTTGGGGGATTGTATTATAGTAGAACTCAGCACATTGGTGATAGAACACTTGTTGGCCAACTTTTTGAAATATTGCATTAGATGTCTTTGTACTTCTGATATGGGACTGCTGTTAGAGAACAGTTCCATGAAAGAGGAAACAGGAATTTGTTCTTTGAACATTTAATAAGCCCTACCATGTACACCACAAACTGACTATAACTCTACAGTATTCCAAGATGAATCTAACACAGTTTATGATGAATGTCTGTAATGTATTATGGAGCTAAAATATCACAGTATGGAGCTGAAAGAATGTTAGAATCTCAATACTTGGAGATGACACACTATTTTCCCAATCGATGAAAGCATGACTAGAGTGGTTGGTGTTAAGGAGATAATTAAGAGTCCAGTTTGGGGCTAGTGAGATCACTTAGCAGGGGTCGGTACTTGCCACCTGATGATACAAGTGTGATGATCTGAGTTCAATCCCCAGAACACACCGAAAGGTAGAGGGAGAGAACTGACTCCACAAAGATGTCTTCTTATCTCCACATGCATATATACATATATATACACCACACACACATGCATGTACATTAGTAAATAAAGGTCGAGTTTGCCTGGAAAAAGAGTTGTTATATAGTGTTTTTGGAGATAAGGCTTGAAATGGAGATTGAATGGCAGCAACAGTAATAGATAAAACTAAAAAAGGATAAGTAGCTCACATTTTTTGCATGCTTATTATTTGTTAAATAGATGCTGAGCATTGCACAAGTAGTATTTTATTTGATCCTTATAACTTAGTAAAGAAACCTCTGTTTTTAAATACCTTTTTACAGACCAACCAAGTAGTATAGGTAATAATTGATAAAGAATTTGAGTTCAGGCACTCTAGTTACAAAGCTTGTCTTCCCAATTTCTATATAGTATGCTACCAAATCATGGAACTTTTTTTGTTTTGTTTTTTTGAGTTAGGTTCTCTCTGTGTAGCTCAGGCTAGCTTTGAACTTGAGATTCTCCTTCCCCTCCAGAGTGCTGCCATACATACACCTGGCTCATGGAAGGTTTTGAATACTCTTCTTGTTTTAGGCTGGGAAGTTTGACTTGATTGACTAAAAAGTGGGAAACCATCAAGTTATTGGCCATACAGTGATGTAATGAAAACTATTGGAAAGGAAGCTCCTTTGTGAAGTACAGGACCAACATAGGGAGAAAGAGCCTATCTACTCCCTCCCTGCTCACTAAATTGTCTACTACTTGAGGCCCGGGTAGGGGCTATTCCTGCATTGCCCTTTCCTTCCCTTTGGTACCAGTGTCTACCTATTGTGTAGTTTAGCAAATTTATTTACCTTTTAAAATATGATCTTTTTCTACTTTATCTTATTGTAAAAATTACTTGTGGTGGCTGTGTAGGAGCCCAGCAGATATTTGTTGAGTTAATTATTAAACGTCTAGAGGTGTATATAGATGAGTGTGAAAAACGTGTGGTGGTGTGGTGAAGTTGGACACGGTAGTGCCTGCTTTTTTTTTTTTTTTTTTTTTTTTTTTTTTTTACAGGGTCTCCCTGTAGCCCCAGCTGTCCTGGAATTCACTATGTAGACCCCCAGGGCCTTAAACTCACAGAGATCCTCCTGCCTCTGCCTCCCAAGTGCTGGGATTAATAGGCGTGTACCACCACGCTTGGCACTTTCTCATTTTAAAAATTTTTTATTTTTATTACTCTTAATTATGTAGTATGTGTGTATGTCTCTCTGTGGTTTATATGCATATGAGTTAAGTTACTACAAAGACCAGAGTTGTTGGATCCCCTTGGAGCTCCCTGTAGCCCCAACTGTCCTGGAACTCACTATGTAGACCAGGCTGGCCTTGAACTTACAGAGATCCGCCTGCCTCTGCCTCCCTAGTGCTGGGATTAAAGGTGTGTGCCACCATGCCCGGAGGTAGTGCCTACTTTTAATACTGGCACTCAGGAGGCAGAGGCAGGGGGATGTCTGTGAGATTGTCTAGCAAACTCACAGCCCTAGCTTGGATTCCCAACACTACAAGAAAACATAGAATATGAGTTTTCAATAGAAATATTTGGGATTGTGTTTAACTCATCAGTGTATGTGGAGATGACTCATTCAGAACCATTAAGATCAGAGTGTGAGGGAAAATTTGACTTTGGTGTAGTCATTATATATTGAATGCATACTAGGTGTGGAGGGGTGTGCACAGTTAATGAGTGTATTTGGGCTTCAATATCCATGGAAGATTGATTTCAGACCCTCTTGGATTCCAAAATTCATAGGTGCTCAAACCCTCTATATAAAATGGTATAGTGTTTGCATGTAACTTATACATATCCTCCTAAATACTTGGAATTATCTCTAGATTACTTATAATGCCCAGTACTATATAATTAGTTCTTTTTTTTCCAGGTTCATAATTTATTGTACAAATTGAGTATTACACGATGAGTTGACATTAACTTCTCCAGGCATTGGACTCAACAGATGAGGTTGGACATTTCAGAATCCATTTCTGTTGCTTTCACAGCTGGAGATTTTTTAGGCCTTAACTTGAAATATAACAAAGCAATACCTCCATATATGGCCAGTACACAATTCATTCTGCCAGTGAGAGTATAAGAGTTGAAATATTTTTTAATACTAGTGAACTGGAATTGGCCATCAGTTTCTGGACCTGCCATGACTTTGATCTTTGTCAAGTCACAGATTCCACAGCCAACATTGTCAACAAACTTAGCCACCAACTCCCATAATTAGTTCTTATACTGTATTGTTTAGGGAATAATGAAAAAGAAAAAAGTCCCATGTATTCACTACAGGTGCATTTTTCTTCCTAGTAATTTTTTTCCCTCAGTATATATTTTTAATTGAATTTTTGTGCATTTCATACACTATATCTTAATATTTAGACCCCCTCCCTTATCCCCCATAGGCTCCCCCACCAGATTTCATGCATTCTGTCACATATGTTAAGGCCTATCAAGTCAGATTTGTATACCCAGATGTCCAGTGCGCGTTCATCCACTGGAATCTACTCAGCCTATCTAGAGTCACTCCCTTAAAGAAGATCAACTCCCCCTCACCCAGCAGTGATCAGCCACCAGTAGTTCCTCTGCTAAGGTTGGGGCCTGCTGCCCGTTTCCCCAGTTCTATACTGGGTTTTTGTCTGATTGAGTTTGCATGGGTCTTGTGCATGCTTGTCACCATTGCTGTAAGTTTATATGAGCAAGTTCCTAGAGGCCTGGAAGACTCTGTTTCCTTATGCATCAGCCCTGACTCTTACAATCTTTCTGTCACCTCTTCTGAAATGGTCCCTGAGCCCTGGGTGGCTGAGGTTTAATATAGGAGTCCTATCCAGGGACACTCACTCTGCCATCTTTTATTATCTACATTTTGGCCAGTTGTAGCCTTCAGTGTGCATTGCATTCTGTTTCTAGTATTTTTAATTATTTTTTTTTTTTTTGGTCTTTTTGAGACGGTCTCCCTGTAGCCCCAGCTAGCTTGGAACTCACTTTGTAGACCAGGCTGGCCTTGAACTCACAGAGATCCACTTGCCTCTGCCTCCCAGGTGCTAGGATCAAAGGTGTGCACCACCACGCCCTACTCTGGGCTGCCTTTTAAAATAGTCCTTGAGTTTTTTCAAACCTAAAGAGAACCTGAAATTCTGTTTAGCTACCGCTTTGATGATCTATCCTCTCATGTTAGACTTCTGCTCAGATAGTTATGTACTGCCCCAAATCATACAGCTTTATGGGAAGGCCACAATGAGAACTCAAGGCAAAGCCACCCTGGCATGCAGCCTATCTCTGTATCCATTGTCATGCTGTGTGTCAGTGTAGATAATGCTAGTCCTAGTAGGTGGAGTGGCACACCTGTAATTCTAGTACTTGGGAGGCTGAGGCAGGAAAATTGAGTTTTTTAGGTTAGCCTGGGCTATATAGCTAGATCCTATCTAAAGAAAGAAAGGAAGCAAGCAAGCAAGCTGTGCTATTCTGAATGTGTACCCAGCTGACATTACTATATAAAAATGGATACCAAGGTTAGGAAATGGTTGTATGAACTCTAGGCTCTATTTCATTTCCTTAATATGGTTAGTGAAGCAGCTGTAATAGTGCACAATTGTGAGCCCCAGGCATCTATGTTGTCCATTTATTTCCTTGTTTTTGCGGTTGTCATTTGTACAATTTTTCATAGTATAAATAGAGTAAATATTATGTTAAAATATATGACATTATCAACATATTCACAGTTTAAAACAGAAGGACTATGATTAAGACTATTGGTAAGCTAGGTCAAACCATGAAACCCTTTTGAGACTGTATCTGAGGCTGGTGTGGTGGCGTATGCCTTTAATCCCACCACTCTAGAGGTAGAGGCAGGCAGGCAGATCTCTGTGAGTTAAAGGCCAGCCTGGTCTACATAGCAAAGTTCCAGGCCAGCTGGAGCTACAGGGAGACCTTGTCTCAAAAAGACCAAAAAAAGAAAAAGAGAGACTATATCTGATACATACTTAGTAGAATCTTTCAGGGATTCTTCCCTGGACAAATTCATATTCTCTCTCCCTTTCCTTCCCTGCCTCCATCCCTCCCTCTCTCTTTCCTCTTTCCCCTTCCTTTTTCCCTCCCCCTTTTGAGACAGGGTCTCAAAGTAGTTCACAGGCCAGCCTAGAACTCATTATGTGGCCCAGGCTGTCCTTGGTATATCTGTGGAGTGTTTTTTTTTTTTTTTTTTTTTTTTTTTTTTTTTGTCTTTTTGAGATGGGGTCTCCCGGTAGTTCCAGATGGCCTGGAACTTGCTATGTAGACCAGGCTGGCCTCAAACTCACAGAGATCAGCCTGCCTCTGGCCCCTGAGAGGCAGAACCCACCATGCCCGGCCTATATCTGTTTTAAGTATGTTAATTGGAGTGTAACATTAAGAAAAGTGTACAAACCATAAGGATCATGACTTATAAAGTGAACATGCTGTATAAGTAATCACTACAAAGCTATTTTGAAAATACCTTGAACGTTGTTGGTGATCACAAGCTTTCCCTGTTAAAGCCAGTGGACTGGAGATTACAGATCATCTTGTTTTTTTTTTTTTTCAACTTTTTCTAGAATAAAATTAGAAGGAATTTGGCCTGTCATCAAATTTTACTTTGAATGAGTTTATTGGCTTTATAAAAGTTTAGTCTTTTCTTCTGATTTTTTTCTTCTTCCTCTTTGTCCTTTTTCCTTTTTGTCTAGGTCCTGGGAGGAATGGAGAGGGGTCCTATTGACTACCTTTTCTGAGAGTGTTCTGAGAGTTCTTGAACAGGTCTGTCAATGCTATAGAATACAAGTAAGGGGCTGGAGAGATGACACAGCAGTTAAGAAGACTTTCTATTCTTCCGGAGGACCTGGGTTCAGTTCCCAGCACCCACATGATGGCTAACAACCATCTGTAACTCCAGTTCCAGGGGATCCAACACCCTCTTCTGGCCTTTGTGGGCACACACGTGGTGCACTTACATTTTTGCAGGCAAAACACTCATACACTTTTGAAAAAATGAAAATTTTATTTATAAAAGACTTAGTTTCAACTTAAAGAATTGCATTAGAAATAAACTTTGTTTTTTGGTGGTGCTGGGGATTGAACCTAGTGCCTCATGAATACTAGACAAGCGCTCTACCACTGAGCTATAGCCTCAGTCCACGAACTTTACTTAAACTAGGTGGGGTTTTTTTGGTATTTATTTATTGATTGATTGTGTGGGCATATGCCATGGCACATGTGTGTAGACTAGAAGACAACTTGTAGAAGTTGGTTCTCTCCGTGTACCATGTAGGTTCTGGGGGACTTGAACTCAGTTTGTTAGACTAGGCAGTAGGTTCCCTTATGTGCTGTACTATCTTGCTGGCTTAAACTTTGCTTTAAAAAAGCAGTTATTTTGCTGGGCATGGTGGCACACGCCTTTAATCCCAGCACTTCGGAGGCAGAGGCAGGTGGATCTCTGTGAGTTCAAGGCCAACCTGGTCTACATAGCTAATTCCAGGTCAGCTGGGGCTACAGGGAGACCCTGTCTCAAAAAGACCAAAAAAAAAAAAAAAAGCAGTTATTTTTATCTTAATGTACAACTGGGTGTTTTACTTGGTAAGCAGCATTTGGAAGGTGGGTTAACTAAATATGATCTGCTTAATAGAAAAGCATTTAGCCGTGTGGGTACAAGTCTGTAATTCCAGCACTTGGAAGGCTGAGGCAGTAGAATCATGAGTTGGAGGCTAGCCTGTGCTCTACAATGAGTTCAAGACCAAGGCCTACATAGGGTTGCTGTCTCAACCCCTACCAGCAACAAAGCATCTGAGTCATGTCTTTATCAGTTGTTGAATATATGTAAAATGAGTTCTTTATTCCTTCCATAGAAGGAACCAAGAAAAGATGAAGAGGTTTTAAATTTTTTAATGATCCATGGTTTTAGACAGGAACAGAAATACAGATAAAACCTCCTAAGGACATTGTTTATTTGATCCTTTCTGAGGGTCTCAGAATTCCCAACAACAAAAATAGATCTCAGAAGGGCAAGTGTACGTAGCTGTTGTTTCATTACCAGTTTTTCTCTATGTCATCACCAGTAAGCGTTGCCATCATATGAACAGATGAAAACTAGCTGAGCGTTTTCCCAAACTTTTCTTTACATTGGAATCACCTGTCATCTTGAATTTTTATCATATCCTGTGTCCATTTTAGACACAATAATTGATCCAAAGAGATCCTTTTATTTTTATATATAAACATATGTATAATACATGTCTACACATACTTTTCCCCAATAATTTGTTTTTTCTTCTGTTGTGCTGGGGTTTGAATCCAAGGCCTTGCATGTTCTAGATAAGGGCTAGCCCTCAGCCCTGAGATTTGCTTTTTTAAAAGTCAGTAATAGTAATTGCAATTTTTTTTCCTTAAATTGTCATTTGCTTTAAAGTCTTGAGGGGTTGTTTGCCTTTTTTTTTCCCTTTTGGTCTTTTTGAGTCATGGTCTCTGCCCTTAGCCCCAGGTGGCCTGGAACTCTATATGTAGACCAGGCTGGCTTGGAACTCACAGAGATCTGCCTGCCTCTGCCTCCTGAGTGCTGGGATTAAAGGCATACACCACCACTCCCCACTTGCCTAGCTTTTTACTTAGGTGAGAAGATCTGAACTTAGGTCCTCATACCTGCACAGCAAGCACTGTTACCCACAGAGCCATCTCCCCAGTCCCTAGGAATGCTTTAATCTTGTCAGACTTGTCTTTTTCTGTAATCTTATTTTTCAGAGTTTTCCTGATGACTTATTTTCCTATGACTCTTTAAGAGTTAGGTTGTCTTAATTATAAATTAGAGAGGATTGACACATATGACTCTTTTTACCCAAGTTAGGGTGTCATTTTTATCTAAGTTTCTTTATTTGTCATTCAGAAGTATTTGTGTGTCTTTAGCTGGGCCTGGTGGCACCCTTTAATCCCAGCACTTAGGAGGCAGAGATAGGGAGATCTCTGAGTTCAAGGCCAGCCTGGTCTAATAGTTCCAGGCCAGCTGGGGCTACAGGGAGACTGTCTCAAAAAGACCCCAAAAAAAGTATTTGTGGGTTTTCATCTCTGCCTTTTGCTTTAGTTAATTCTTATTTTATTTATTTATTTATTTATTTATTTATTTATTTATTTATTTA
>NW_008350617.1:286358-304848 GCF_000622305.1 Nannospalax galili
AGACCAGGCCGGCCTTGAACTCACAGAGATCCGCCTGCCTCTGCCTCCGAAGTGCTGGGATTAAAGGCGTGTGCCACCACCCCCAGCATTCTTAAATATTTTAACTTTCTTGTCACTATTATAAATAGAATCTTTCCCACCTGTTGATAATAGGTAATAAAAGCTGTTTTTTCTATGTATTAATTTTGTACCATGCTGCTTTGCTAAGTTTTCTTGTCTTTTAGTTGGTTTTCAAGAATACAGTTCTATCATTTTTAGTAGTTCAGTTTTCTTCCCAAGTTTTGTACTTTTAAAAAAAGAATTTAATTTTATGTGTATGCATGTATTGCCTGCACGTAGGTAAGTGCACCTGTGTTGTGCAATGCCTGCGGAAGTCAGAAGAGGCTGTTGGATCCCCTGGGACTGGAGGAGTTACAGACAGTTGTTAGCTCCATGTGGGTGCTGGGATTTGAACCTGGGTCTTCTGCAAGAACAACCAGTGTTCTTAACTACTGAGCCATCTCTCCAGCCCCCAGTTTTTGTACTTTTATTTCTCTTGTTTAATTTTACTGATTTTTATCTTCCATGTTCCTGGCAGTTCCCTTAGTCTTTCCGCATGAAGCAAGCTGCTGACTTTTTTTCCTCAATATATATATTTTTATGAATTTTTGTGCATTTCATACAATATGTTTTAATCATACTATACTCCCTCCCCTATCTGCATCTCACCCCCAAGCTGCTGGCTTTTTGTTTTTTGTTTCTTTGGTGCTAGGATTGGTGCCAGGAATCAACCCTAGAGTTTTACATATGCAAGTGCAAATTTTCTCCCACTAGGCCTCACTATGGACTAGTTTTATCATGTATTTGTATATTTATTCGAAGCTTAAAAAAATCAAAAGCGGCTGGAGAGATGGCTCAGTGATTAAGAGCTCTTGTTGCTCTTCCCAGGATCAGAGTTTGGTGCCCAGCACCACCCACATCAGACGGCTCCCAACTGCCTGTAGTTGAGAGATCCTTTGCCCCCTCCCCCCTCCAAATTAAAATTTAATCTTAAATATATATATTTTTTTAATCAAGAAAGAATGGTTAAGGGGCTGGAGAGATGGCTCAGCAGTTAAGAGCACTGGTTGTTTTTGTAGAAGACCCGGGTTTGAATCCCAGCACCTACATGGCAGCTAACAACTGTCTCTAACTCCAGTCCCAGGGGATCTGACAGCCTCTTCTGATCTCCGCGGCCATTGCACGACGTGGGTGCACTTATTTACATGCAGGCAATACACGCATACACATAAAATAAACAATAATAAAGTGAAAAAAAATTTTTTTAAAAAAGAATGGTTTAAGGGGCTAGAGAGATGGCTCAGTGGTTAAGAGCACTGGCTGTTCTTGCAGAGTTCTTGGATTCAATTCCCAGCACCCACTTGACTGCGAGCAGCTGTCCTGTAACTCCAGTTCCAGGGGATCTGACATCCTCTTCTGACTTCTGGGGCATTGAGCAACATGGGTACATTTATATACATGTAGGCAATATACTCATACACATAAAATTAAAATAATAAATAAAATATTAAAGAAAAAAAGAATGATTAAGTCAGGCAGGTGAGGTAGGCTTGTAAATCCCAGCTACACTGAAGGCTGAGGCTGTAAGATCAAGAGTTTAAGGCCACTTTGGATGCCAACCTGTACAACTTTGTGCCTGTCAAAATAACAAGATGAAAAAAGAGGGTTGAGCTAGGACTAAAGAGGGAGCTCAGTGGTTAAGAGCATGCTCTGTTTGTGCAGAGGACCCAAGTTTGGCTCTTAGCATTCATGTCTTCATGGAACTCCAGTTCTAGGGGATGCAGCACTGCGCATACCCACAGACAGACAGACGCACGCACACACACACATGCACACATGATCTAAAATAATACAAATAAATCTTTAAAGCCAGGCATGGTGGCAAATGACTTTAATCCCAGCACTTAGAAGGAGGTAGATGGAGCTCTGTGAGCTCAAGGCCAGCCTGGACTAAATAGCAAGTTCTAGGTCAGCTGAGGCTACAGGGAGACCTTGTCTCAAAAAAAAAAAAAAAAAAAAACGAGAGAAAAAGAGTGCTGGGGATTTGGCTCAATAGTAAAATGTGTATACAAAACTCTAGATTTAATACACATTGTATTGAAGAAAGCAAGTTCTGTCAGGGACGTCATGATTGCATAACTTATTCCCTCAGTTTCCTAATACCAAACTTGCTTTGAATTCCTAGAATGAATTTTACTTAGTCATGATACATTATTTTTATTTTAATGTACTGTCAATGTCTATTTAAAATTTGATTTAGAATCTCAAATCGGTGTAAAAGAGACCAAGCAATGTAAGACAGATCAATCTGTAGCTTTGTCCCTACAGTTTGTAGCTTTTAATATTTATCTTATCTTTGCTTCAAAAAAAGAATTGAGGGGCCAGGAAGATGGCTCAGCAGGTACAGGCATTTGCCACCAAGGCTGAAAACCTGAGTTTAATCCCTGAAATCCACGAAAGGTAGAAGAATAGAACTACTTCACAAAGTTGTCCTCTGATCTCTTCACATGTGCCACGCAGAAATGTATCCACATACATATAAGATAAATAAATGTAATTTTTAAAAGAATTTAAATGTTTCTGTGTGTGTGCTCTGACTTAATATGTTTGTTTGTTTGTTTGTTTGTTTGTTTGTTTGTTTTGAGACAGGGTCTCCCTGCAGCCCCAACTGGCCTGGAACTTGCTATGTAGACCAGGCTGGCCTTGAGCTCTGCCTGTTTCTGTGCTAGGACTAAAGGCATGTGCCACCATGCACCACTGACTTACATGATCTTTAAAGAATTTTTTTTTTTCATTAAGTTTGTGTCTGGTACCTGGGGTATTAACATATTTGCATTGTGATAAAATATTCACCAGAATAGTCACGTTGATCCTTTCATTTTCTTTTTTTCTGTTTTTATTTTATTCATATTTTTTCCTGTTCTTACTAAAGTATATTAACTAGTTATTTAACTATTTAAAATTTTTTTCTCCCGATATAAAAATATTTGAGTTGGGTATAGTGACATATATCTGTAATCCCAGCCACGGGAGGCTGAGACAGAAAGATTGCTGAGAGTTTAAGGCCAGATTATGCTATAAACTGATAACCTGCCTCAAAAAAAAAAAAAAAAGAAAAGAATTTATCTTTTGTTTTTCTTAGAATTTTTGTTTGCTTTTATTTTGCTTGTTTTGAAATGGAGTCCTCTTCTAACCTCTGTGGGCATTGCATAACACAGGTGGTGCACTTACATGTAGGCATACATTCATACTCATAAAGATATTCAAAATATTTAGAGTAGGTGTATTTTTTTTCCTGAAGTATGCCAAAATAATGCATTTTTGTATGTATAATTTTCACATCTGTCATAAAGAAAACAATTTAAACAAATTATAGTTAAAACTGTAAGATACTATGGATAAAATAGGAAAAAATACATTTATATTTTATGAAAAAAAATTTATTTTTTTTGGTCTTTTGGAGACAGGGTCTCTCTGTAGCCCCAGCTGGCCTGGAACTCACTATGTAGACCAGGCTGGCCTGGAACTCAGAGATTGGCCTGCCTCTGCCTCCTGAGTACTGGGATAAAAGGTGTACGCCACCACACTGGGCCTATACTTTATGAAGTTTTAAAACTAAATTTGAAATTCTTTTGGAAGAGGTAAATCTTGTATTTAGTATGTATAGAAAGTATTTTGGTTCCAAATATCTGCAGACAGTGTGGCATGAAGGTAATTCATTCTAACATGGCAGACTGAGGAATTAAAGTATGGAGCACACTCCCCCCAGGGTTCCCAGTTTCAGGATTTCTCCATGAAGCTAGTGTAAGTACCCGAGTTTGGCTTCTGTACTCTTTACATATTTGCTGGTGAGTAGTTTAAGAATTTAGATGAAGGGTTTTTTGAGATTTTATGAAAACAGTTTTTAACAGTCTCAAAAGTTTTCAGATTGACTTTTTAATTTATGGTGTTTGCATTTTTGCCTCTAATTCTTTCTAATACTGTTTTTTAATTTTTTTCCCTCTATTTTTTAGAATTCTGATTTGGCTGCTGCTTTGAAATAAAAACCCTAAAAATGCCACCTTGCTTGGTTGTAGATGATGACCTGGATAAATCATAAAAATTAAGAAAAGCATTTTGGTAAGTGAAACCTTATGTAAGGAAGTAAATAAGGCCCAACTATATTTATCCTTTTTCTTTTATTGCCTTTCTTTTTTGGAGAGATTATCTAAAATGCATGTATTCTTTTTATAGGCATAGAATAAAATGCAAATACCACTCTTTTGTTTTTAAGTGAGGTTGCCACTACAAAATTTTTAATGTGGTTTCATGCCTGATATGTGTGTGTGTATATATGTGTGTGTGTGTGTGTGTGTGTGTGTGTGTGTGTGTGTGTGTGTGCGTGTGTATGTTGAATTTGGATTTCATTGTGTAATGCAATAATTGGGGACCAGAGATTGACTCAGTGAGTAAAGCACTTGCTATGCAAGGGGTCAGGGGAGGCAGGGGCAAATGTATAGTCACAGGCTCTCTGGAGCAAGCTAGCTAGCTAGACTAGCTCTATTGGTGAGCTCTGGAATCAACTGAGAGGCCCTGCTGAGATACATAAGGTAGAGAGCAGTCAAGGAAGACACCCCTGCACCCCTCTCTCTCTCTCTCTCTCATAGGAGATTCCAAACAAATACCTTTGCATACAAAGAAATAGAAATAGGACATATGCGTGAAGCTGTGAACTCATTGCAGCTCATGATTTGATGCTGTGTTTAGATTGAGGTAAGCTAACATCCAGCAGAAAATTTGTTTTTCTCTTGAAGCTTGGATTTTCCTCTTCTGTTCCTTTGAGTAGCACTCTAGTAACAGATACTGGCTGACCCCACCTGAGGGCTGTGTCAAATAGGTTTAAGGTGGCACAGAGAACTCTTTAGAAATGCTTCATGATGCCACATGAATTGTGATATATACTGTATTTCACAAGTCTCTTGAATTTCCTCTTTAAGAAACTATTTCAGTGCTGGGCATGGTGGTGCATGCCTTTAATCTAGCACTCTGGAGTCAGAGGCAGGTGGATCTCTGTGAGTTCAAGGCCAGCCTGGTCTACATAGCAAGTTCCAGGCCAGCTAGGACTACAGGAAGATGCTGTCTCAGAAAGATAAAGATAAAAATAAATAAACAATTTCAGAATTTTATTATTTGTGTGTGTGTGTTTGTGTATGTGCATGTGCGTGCAGGTATGTACTATGGTGCTTGTGTGGAGGTCAGAGAACAACTTCTGGGAGTCTGTTTTCTCCTTCCACCCTGAAATTTGGGAGTACTTGCACAGCAAACACTTTTACTTGCTGAGCCATCTTTCTGCCTTAAATTTCTTTGCATGTAGAGCAGGTTATATTTGTTTGTGTTCCTGCATGTTAAACCCAGGGCCTTGTTTATGTTAGGCAAGTGCTCTACCACTGAGAGCTGTATCCCCAGCTAGAGTGGTAATTTTTATTAGTGTGTATGGATTGTATAAAGTTAATATTTTATTTCATCGTGACATTTTCATACATACATATAACAGAATTTGATCATTGACAACTCTCATTACATCTCTTGTCCCCTCCCCCTTGCACCTTTTGTGGTTTCTTTTCTCAAATAGTCCTCTTCTATTTACGTTTTTTGTTGTTGTTGTTGTATGTTTGTTTATGTTTTGAGGCAGGGTCTCCCAGTAGCTCTAGCTGGCCTGGAATTTGCTATGTAGACCAGGCTGGCTTCCATAGCACAGAAATCTGCCTGCCTCTGCCCTGAGTGCTAAAATTAAAGGTGTGCACCACCACACCCACACCTCGAGGTTTTTGTTGTTGTTTTTGCTTTTTAGTATTTTATTATTTTTATTTTATCTGTATGAGTGTATTGCCCTCATGTATGTAAGTGCATCCAGGTTGTGCAATGCCCACTGAGGTCAAAAGAGGACATCGGATCTCTTGGAACTAGAATTATGGATATTTGTTAGCTGCCAAGTGGGTGCTGGGAACTAAATCCAGGTCCTCTGTAAGAGCAGCCAGTGCTCTTAACTGCTGAGCTATTTCTCCAGCCCCATAGTTGTTTTCTTGATGATACTATTCTGACTGGAATGATAAAAGAATCTCAGTATGGTTTTTATTTGCTTTTCCCTAATGGCTAAAGCATTTTTTGGATATATTTATTGAGCATTTTTACTTCTTTTGAGAATTGTCTGTTTGATTCATTTGTGCTATTATTGTGTTAGATTGTTTTTGTTTTTGAGATAGTGTCCTTGAACTCCTGATCTTCTTGCCTTCTGCCCCCCAAGTGCTAGGATTTTAGGTATATGCCACCATACCCAGCCATATTTGTTCTTTGCTGGGTTTTTTGAGGTTTGTCTGTTTAAGATAGTGTATCATTCCATATTCTAGGCTGGCCTGGACCTTGCCACATAGCCCTGGCTAGCCTCCTGTTCTCAAACCTCCAGCCTCAGCCTCCTGGGTACCAGAATATCAGGTGTACAGCACTATACCAACCTTGAATTCTTTATGTATTCTAGACATTAATTCTTTCTGTCAGGTGAATAAATAGCAAAAATGTTTTCTGATTCTGTAGGCTTTCTCTACACTCTGGTAATTGTTTCCTTTGCTGGGAAGCTTTTTAATTTGATGCAACCCCTTTGTCAGTTCTTGCTATTACTTCCTGAGCACTGGAGTCCTGTTCACAGAACCATTGCCTAAGCCCATATCTTGAAGTGGTTTCTTTTAGTAGTTTGAACATGTTAGGGAAATTAAAGCCTTTGGTGCATTTTGAATTGATTTTTTTACAAGGTGAGAGGTAGGAGTTAAGTTTAAGTCTTCTATGTGTGGATATCCAGTTTTCCCATCACCATTTGTTAAAGAAGCTGTCTTTTCTCAAATGTGCTTTTGTACCCTTTGTTAAAAGTTAGGTGAGTATAGCTGCTGGGTTTATTTCTGGGTCCCCTGTTCTATTTTATTGGTCTGTATGTCTGGTTTTGTGCCAGTACCATCCTGTGTTTGTTACTATGGCTCTATCATATAATCTGAATTCAGATATTGTGATACATCTAGTATTGCTCTTTTTGCCCAGGATTGCTTTGAGTATTGAGAGTCTTTTGTATATTCATATGAAGTTTAGGGTTTTTTTTTTTCTTTTTTAGTATTTCTATTCTGAGAAGAATTTCATTGGAATTTTGGACTGGGGAAGAGAGCTCAGTCAGTAAAACGTTTGTTGTACAAGCATGAGGATCTGAGTCTGAGTCATAGAACCTATGCAAAAAGCCAAGCATGATGGTGCACACTTACAATCCCAGTGCTTGGGGAGGTGGAGACAGGAGGTCCCTGAGGCTCATTGGCCAGTCAAGCTATCCAGACAGGTGACAGACCATCACAAAAAACCCAAAATAGGGGTTCTGGAGAGATGGCACAGCTGTTAAGAGCACTGCCTGCTCTTGCAAAGGACCCTGGTTCAATTCTTAGCACGCACATGATGAATAATAACCATCTTTAACTCCAGTTTTAGGGGATCCAGTGCCCTCTTCTGGCTTCTGCAGGTATTGGCACATGGTACACTCACATACATGCAGGCAAGACACCCATATACATAAAATAAATATGTCTCTTCCTGTAAGCCGTCCAAGGTTATTGCAGGTTTCTTCGCGGGTCCAGCCCACAAGGGACTGCAGGGAACAAGGGTTCTGGCTGAGGTGGGGATGAGTGGTGCGGAATGAACACACTCCAGGTGTCGGGTGAGAGCAGGCACTAGGCAAGGTACTGCAGACTCGTTTATTGCTGGGAAGTGCAAGCCTTATATAACCTCTCCCCCTGCCCCCAGTGTCCCATAAGTTGGTGTGTCGCTTCCTGATAGATCCCCTCATCCGGGCAGGATCCCCTCATCCAGGCAGATTGTAGGCTGGCTAATTTGCAGAAGCGTGGGCTGCACTCTCAAAGAGGAAGCTGTGTTCTCTTCGTGCAGCCTGTGCTTAAGCGTGACACTTCTTCTCCTACTGTCCATCCCTTTTTATTATAGAAAGGTCAGTGGGAGCTGAGGTTCTTTGCCTCGACATAGTTGACCCTACCTCAGAGGGCACCCAGCTTGATGGACTGTGCTTGTCTTAGGTCATCCTGACTATCAGGATCTTACCTGTTATTGACTACCAGTCCTCAAAGGGTGTGACCTCTGGCATAACCATGTGAGGGAGGAGGAGGGCAAGAAGTTACACAGCTGCTTCTCGGCTGTCAATAAGCCAGACTTGCCAGACCTCGGGGGTGGGGTGGGGTCAAAGTTTGGATCCTTGAACATCTTGAGAACCTGATACACCGAGTAATTTACTTTGTTTTGTCTGCTGAAGTATAGAACAAGACATTTTATGAGCAAGAAAAGAATGAAGACTATGATACCCAAGAGCAAATAAGTAACCATCCATGAAAAGTCAAACAAAACTTTTAAGTTGGAACAAAATTTGTTGAGTAACCCAGAGTTTATATCTAATGTCTGAGCCTGTGTATAATTTAGGGAGATGATCTGGTCAGTGAGCAAGGTGGAGTAGTTGAGAAACTTTTGGCTCCAGTGGCCAGGATGTACTGTGAGAGTTCCATCCTGGCCCTAGCGAGGTTATCTACTTTGTAAGGTGTGAGACACAGGGCTTTGAACCGTGGGTCACAGGCCATTAGCATCATGTTTGACAATCGCCATCTCTTCCCCAAGGAGGTCTGTCTACCTGTTGTTGGATGACAGAAATGGCCTGGAAGAGGTGTTGATTAATAAGAGATTGTGTAAGGCCGCAGAGGTTTTGGATACTACCTCATTGAGTGTTTCCACAGTAGTGGAAGATTGAGTGATAGCCACAGCGGCAGTGGCTGCAGCCCCTAAGGAAAGGATAATGAAGGATAATGGCAGTGACAATTGCCGTGGTAATACCAAAATCTCTCTTGACTTGGGGGAAGGGCTGGATAGTCGTCTGTTCCATGAGGGTGATAACATGGAAGTGAGTGGCATTGGGAACGGGAACCCAGATTGCTGCGGGTTCACGCACAAAGAAAACGAGAGAGGTGGGGAAAATCCAGCATGCTGAGAGAGTGCAGTTAGCAAGGGAGCAGTTAAGTGTATCCTCCTGTTCACTTGTGCCATCAACAAGAAGCAGAGCAGATGGAGGACAAATCCAAATGGGCGAGAACAAAAAAGAGATGCTAACAAAGACTTCGTTAGGTGTCCAAGTTGGGTCTGCGATACCCGAGGAACCCATCTCTGAGCTATCTCCCATATTTGTACCATTAAAGATGGCTCCACCTAATACAAAGAAGAGAGGATGCAAATCCAGGCAAGCCGCCAGACTGCAGAGCTCCCAGGCCCCCCTGACAGTGTCTTTATGCCTGGGAACAGGGTAGACATAGGAGTAAGATTTTGTAGAGACAAGGTGTCTCCAGGCTGCCAGGGAGGAAGCCTGCAGGCATCCATCATAATCGGTAGTAAAGAGGAGCGTACTTCCAGGAGTGAGCAGGAGGCATTGTTCCCATGGAATAGGAAAGCACAATGTGGTGGGAAGTTTATAGGTGGGAGGGCACTGGGTCCATGGAGGACGCCTGACCCTTGGGAGGGTGGCCCCAGGGGGCACAAAGGACACTGTAGTCTCAGAAGTTTCTTTTACTAAGGGAGACCAGATTTTGAGGCCCCATAAGGAGCCCTGGCTTCAGTTTCCATGAAAGTCGCCTGTTGTGATGTTAAAGAGGGAGTGACAGCAAGAGACATTAAGGGAGGAGGGGTTAAGGGCTGGGCTGAAGCAGAGCGATCCTGCAAGGGACCATGCGCCGTTTATGGGAATGGACGCATGAATCAATGGAAAAATTCCATGGTAGGGAGACCAAGGGATTCATTAGTAGTAAAAAGAATCGGGAAAGCGGGCGACTGTTCATCTACAGGGAAGATCAGAGGTGGTAAGGGGACCAGTGCCCAGAGATCCGAAGCCTGGGAAGAAGCACAGCCAAAGGACAAAAGGGTGCCAAAGATAACAAAGACAGAAAAGGACGTCATGTCCTATCAAACTCACAGTCGGGCTGGTCTCCAGATGGGTTTCCATAGCTGGCCAGATGTCTCTCGATAGAATCCAGATGAGGGTTGTAGCGTCCTGTGGAAATATACAAGCTTATCCTCGTGTATCCTCATCCTTGTGTCAGGACAGGGGCTGGTTTCTGCCACAAGGATGAAATCAGATCCCTCCACCTAACTAGTGGCAGGGGCGTAGCCCAAGGCAAGAAGGACCAATGTTTGTATGCTGGACTGAGACTGGTCTTCAAACATGAGGAAATTAAGGTAGAACAAAGCCTTAGTAAGAGCCAGGTGAGGGTCGCATTTGGCCTCAGCCAAGGGGCTTTTAGCCAGGAGGGACTTAAGTGCCCTGTTGGTCCTTTCAACAATGGCTTGTCCTTGCGGGTTATAGGGAATACCAAAGGTATGTTTGATTCCCCAGGAGGAAACAAATTTATTGAATTCTTGAGAGGAATAAGCGGGCCCATTATCAGTCTTAAGCGCCCAGGGTACGTCCATGATTAGCATGGCGGACTTTATAGCTTCAATGGCATATATAGTCTTTTCCCCTGAGAGAGCTAAAGCATAAGTAAGGGAAGAGCGTGTGTCAACTATAACATGAATGAAACTTAATTTCCCAAAAGAGGGGTAGTGAGTCACGTCCATCTGCCAAATGGCATTGGGTATCAAACCATGGGGATTCACTCCTCCCCTGTTAAGGGGCCTGAGAGGCATAAGCAGGGCACAAGTAGCACATGAGCGGACAAGGTGCTTGCATTGGGACATAGGGATTTCTGGGAGAAGTTTATGAATATTCTGAGGGGACAGGTGGAATTGTTGATGTAAAACTCTTGCTTGTTCTAACAGGCTAGACTGGACTGTCATGATCAGGGCATCTGTGGCAGCATTCCCCCGAGCTAGGATTCTAGGAAGTGCGGTATGTGAGCGGATATGTGAGATGTGCCATGGGTAACTTCTATTTTGTAGGCATTCCTGTAGCTTGACTATAGTGAGGTGGAGTGGGGTGGAGGAGTTTTTAACCTGAGAAAAGGCAAGGACTTTAGCGACCTGAACAGCATAGGCACTATCAGAAAGATTTAGGGGTTTGTCCTGGCCCTCTGCTAAAGCTTTAAGTATAGCAAGAAGTTCTCCCAACTGGACAGAGCCAGGATTAGGGATATGGGTGATGTCCTTTTTCCCAGAACGATGTATCAGGACCCCAAAGTTCTTCTTATTAGAGTCTGAAAAGGCAATGGTCGCTTGGGGAATTGGGGAAGAAGAAGGAGTGCTGTGGGGCTTAGCTTCAAGCGGCAATGTGAGAAGGGTCTGAATTCTTTTGTCTTGGGGCAGGCGATTGTCAGTGGTGCCAGGGAAGCCTGACATCATGGTCTGAAAACTTATGGAATCGGCCCAGAGTGCCTGTAGGCTACGGAGGGGAAAGGGGAGCACAATAGTGTCGGGTTCTCTATTGAAGGTTCTTCGAGCTTGAGCGCACAGTTTGACTGCCAAGTTAAAGGCCAGATCAAACTTAGAGGAAACCTGCTGACGACCAAGTTTGTGTCCTGGCTGCCACCCACTCCCTTAATGGGAGGGCCAGGCCGATATTTCCAATGGGGGAACCAAAGAGACTCATTCTCGGTGATGATGGTAACATTGGCTCCCATGTCCACTAGGCCCTTCACAGTACTCTGAGTATGAGAGATGGACCCAGATAAGTGGCCCGGTCTGCCAAGGGGCACCAAGGAAGCCAGAGGAAGTCGATAGCACTAAAGCCTGTAGGGATTTTAAGGGCTCATACCTGTCGAGGGTTGTTGAAGAGAGTAATTCAGTGATCTTTTGCAATAAGGCAATGGCTAGGGGAGTTAAGTTAATCTTTGCTAAAGGGCAGGTGGGGCCTTCCAAAAGACAAAACAGCACCCTCAATTCCTCCGAGGGAATGGGCAATAACGGTTTAAACCAATTTATGGTGCCACAGAGTTGTTGAAAATCGGCTAGTATATAGACCAGCTTTGAATTAAAGGCAGGGGCCATAGGGTGTATGCTGACCGAAATGGTCTGCCTCAAAAAGGCTTAAGGAGGCACCTCCTGTAGCTTATCTAAGGTGATAGACAAGCTAAGGGATGATAGGCAGGAGAGTATGTCTCTGGTTACCTTGTGGAGAAATTGTGGGTTAGGGTGGGACAACAGAATGTCATCCATATAGTGAATAAATTGTACACTATGAGGGATGGCTGAAGTGGCTCATGAGACAAAAAGCTGACAGATAGTAGGACTATTCTTCATTCCCTGGGGAAGTACTTTCCACTGATATCTGAGGGCTGGCTTGTGGAAGTTTGGTTCCCAAACTGTAAAGGCAAAGTGATCACGATCTTGGAGGGCCAGTGGGATTGAGAAAAAGCAATCTTTAATATCAAGTGTTATGATATAATGAGGAGGAATAGCACCAGGGTGGGGCAAGTTGGCTGGTGTCAAGCCCATTTTTTCCATTTGGTCATTAATGGCATGTAAGTCCTGAAGCAATCTAAAATGACCATTTTTCTTTTTTATAACGAATATTGGAGTATTATATTTACTAGTGGATGGTTCCAAATGTCTGAGGTCCAGCTGTTCCTGGACCAAATTTTTGAAGATAGACAATTTAGGTTCTATAATAGGCCACTGCTCCAACCAGATTGCATCTGTCGAGAGCCAGGTAAGAGCGATTGGTGTGGGAGGCTCCTTAGGGGATGTCCCAGGGAGGGCAGTGGCCCTTAGAATTGGGAGTGCTGGTCAGGGCTCTGATTTCCCGCAGAGAGGCCAAGTTTATCATGGGCTGTGACATCATCATAAAAGGCCTGATCGTCTGTGGTAAGAACCACACCCATGTCTTCCAGGACATCTCAACCCCACAAGTTGCAGGGGACGTCAGCCCCTTACTCCCTTACTGCCCTTACTCCCATCTAAGTCCTTCCAGTGTACTGGGTGGACAACCAGCTTTGTGTCCTGGCTGCCCCCAACTCCCTTAATGGGCGGGCCAGGCCAATATTTCCAATGGGGGAACTGAAGAGACTCGCTCTCGGTGATGATGGTAACATCGGCTCCCATGTCCACTAGGCCCTTCACAGCGATCCCATCCAGAAATAAGGTCATTGGGGGGAGTGATTAAGAATCGTAAGGGTCCATAAAATTTGTCTCGTTTCCCCTCTTACTTGCAGGGCTGAGGGGTGCCCTGGGTGGAGTTTAAAGGAGCCGAGTCCTATTGGGGCCGTGACTTACAATCTTTTACCCAATGAAATCCCTTTTTGCATTTGGGGCAGCCGGTCTTGGGACGAGCTCTGTTTTTCGGGCAGTCCCTGCAGAGGTGTCCTGTCCTCCTGCAGTTCCAGCAGCCATCTTTTGAATCAGAGGGGGTGGGCCTTCCTTGTAATAAGAGCACCTCTAAGGAGGCGGTCAGGGCCTCAGTGGGCCCTGTCCTGGGATCTAGGTTGCTAGTGGCAAGTACCCATTTATGAGTATCATCATTGCGGACATGTGCAATAGCATTGCGAGTAGGGGGTATTTAGGCCCTCCCATATCAGTTGTTTGATAAGCATATTGCGGGTGGGTCCACACTCTACCCTCCGTTCCACTGCCCCAGTTACACGGGTGAGGATGTCTGTAAAGGACTCCCCTGGCTGCTGAATCAAATTGCGGAAGAATGCCTGTGGGTCACGGGTGGAGCAACACTTAAGGGCCTTGAAGGCCAGGTCACTAACTTGTTGGTAGTAAGCATGAAGGCCGATAGTGGACTGGGAAATGGGGTCAATATATTGTCCACGTCCTGTGAGCATATCCAGAGTAATAGTAAGGATATATTGAAGGTTGAGATGTGTCTGATTTTCAGCCTGATAGTTGTAAGCCGAAGGCCAGCTCAGAAAGACTGAGGGCTTCAAAACCACCTTTAATAAGTTACACCCATCGTAATGGGTCTGTAACTATATGGCCCATTGGTGGAGAACTTGCTCAAAATATGGGGAATCAGGGCCTGATTCGTTGGCGGCTTTGTGAATGAGTACAAGGTCTGTGAGAGTGGTGGGCACCCATTGTGCAGCGTTTGGGCCAACATTAACTGGAAAGGCAGACAATGGCTGGCAAGGGGCAGCAAGGGGTCGGCGGGCCATGGGGGGTGTATAATGAGTGGGAGGTGCATCAGAGCAGGCAGAATGTGGTTCCAGGGGTACTGGGGTGGTAGTGTCTCTCATTGTTGTGGCTTTGAAAGCAGGGTCTGAGGTAGAGGCAAGGGGGCCCCTTTCTCATCTGGATTGACCTCAGGGCTGGTTCCCATATCAAGGTCAGCAGAGGTTGAAGTAATGGCAAGGTCTACACTGGCCTTATCCTGACAATGCTTATTGTGGGCTGAAATGACTTATTTAGGGGAGGAGGACTTAAGGCTGTCAATGATGGCTAAAAGGATCGGAACAAGTGAGGCACGGGGAGCGACTCCCGATCCTATTTCCCTTTTTCAGGCCAAGAAAAGGACCCACATCCAGAGGTCAGGATCCCACATATTCTCGGGAGAGACCCAAGGGGCCAAGTTAGTGGCTTCATCCCAGAAATTTTCAATATCTTTTGGTTTAACTTTCAGTCCCCGAGTACTAAGGGAGCAATTTTAGCACTGCCGTTTGTGGCTCCTTGCACTGTGGTGGCAGGTTGCCCATCATGGGGAGGTCCCGTGAAGGGAAACTCGCCACAAAAGTAAAAGACAAGGGTGACTACCAAGAGGACACAAGTGAAGCAAGCAAGGACCGTGAGCCACTTGAACGTAAACCTCCCCAACATGAAAAGGTGTATTGGATCCAAATGTCTTGTGCTTAGTGAGGGACTTCTGGAGGCCATGACACCTCCAGCCGTATGCTCACACGGTGCACGGTGTCTCCGGGACAGGCAACAGGATGACCCGAAGCCTGGGCTCTGAGTTCGGGGTGGATCAGCCCTTATGTGAAATCACCGGGACGAGCCAAGAAGGGAAAGGTGCCAACGTGGGCTTCAGGACCATGTGGCAGAGTGTGCCTTCCTGATTTAACAACAAATATGACAAACAGGGTAGAGGGGACAGAGGAGGGGGCCACTGGCTCACCTTCAAGCAGCTGAACGGACAGACAAAACCCGGGCCTACTCACCAAACGAACCGAAGTTGGGGGCATCGCCAACGCCGGGATGCTGGGAACCTTGTTCAGGCACCAACTGTTGCAGGTTTCCTTGTGGGTCCAGCCCATGAGGGACTGCAGGCAACGAGGGTTCTGGCGAAGGTGGGGGTGAGTGGCACAGAATCAACACACAGACTCCAGGAGTCGGGTGAGAGCAGGCACTAGGCAAGGTGCTGTAGACTCATTTTTTGCTGGGAAGTGCAAGCCTTATATACCTCCCCCCTGTCCCTAGTGTCCCATAAGTTGGCGTGTCACTTCCTGATAGATCCCCTCATCTGGGCAGGATCCCCTCATCCGGGCAGATTGTAGTTTGGCTATTTTGCAGAAGCGTGGGCTGCACTCTCAAAGAGGAAGCTGTGTTCTCTTCGTGCAGCCTGTGCTTAAGCGTGACACTTCCTCTCCTACATGAGGTGACCTGTGAAAATGGTTTGTTACTCTCTTGACCCAGAAAACCCTACAAAATCATGCAAATCAAGAGGTTCCAACCTTCGTGTTCACTTTAAGAACACACGTGAAACTGCTCAGGCCTTCAAGGGTGTGCATATCCAAAAAGCCACCAAGTATCTGACAGATGTCACTTTAAAGAAGCAGTGTGTGCCATTCTGGCGTTATAATGGTGGAGTTGGTAGGTGTGTGTGTTCAGGCCAAACAGTGGGGCTGGACACAAGGTCGGTGGCCCAAAAAGAGTGCTGAATTTTTGCTGCACATGCTTAAATATACAGAAAGTAGGGGCTGGAGAGATGGCTCAGAGGTTAAGAACACTGGTTATTCTTGCAGAAGACCAGGGTTCGAATCCCAGCATCTACATGGCAGCTAACAACTGTCCGACACTCCAGTCCCAGGGGATCCGACAGACTCTTCTGACCTCCGCGGGCATTGCACGACACAGGTGCACTTGTCTACATGTAGGCAATACACGCATATACATAAAATAAAAATAATAAATATATTTTTTTTAAATGCAGAAAGTAATGCTGAACTTAACGGTTTAGATGTAGATTCTCTGGTCATTGAGCATATCCAGGTGAACAAATCACCCAAGATGTGCCACAGAACTTACAGAGCTCATGGTCGCATTAACCCATACATGAGCTCCCCCTGCCATATGGAAATGATTGATCCTCACAAAAGGAACAAATTATTCCTAAGCCTGAAGAGGAAGTTTCACAAAAGAAAAAGATATCCCAGAAGAAACTGAAGAAACAAAAACTTATGGCACGGGAATAAATTGAGCATAAAATAAATGCAGATAAAAGTTTAAAAAAATGCTTGAAAAAATAATGAAATTAAGCTAAATGGGACTATTGAGATGTCTTAGCAGGTAAAAGTGATTGCCACCATGTACAACAATATAAATGCATAGATAAGTGCAATAAAATAAGGACACCTGAAGAACAGCAACCATGATTGAATGCTGGCCTCCACACACATGCACACACATACATGAGCATCTTCACATACGCACTGGTTTGAAAAAAAGAATGTCACTGGAATTTTGATGGATTACATTGGTTCTCTAGATGAGTTTTGGTAATATGGCCCTTTAAACAATATCATTATAGTTCTGCCAGTCCATGAACAGGGAGGGCTTTCCATCTTCCTGTGTCTTCTTCAGTTTCTTCAGTGTTTTAGTTTTTTATAACAAAGATCTTTCACCTCCTTGTTTAGGTTTATTCCTACTTAGGGGTTTGTTTTTGGAGGAAGGCTACTATTAATGGGTAATTTTTCAGATTTCTTTCACAGCATGTTAATCAATATATAGAAAATCTGTTGATTTTTGTATGCTGATTTTGTATCCTTGATATTTTGCTGAAAGTATCAGCTCTACAAGTTTTCTGGTAGTCTTTACAGTTTTAAGTATAGCATCTGCAAATGGGAGTGATTTGACGTCTTTTTTTTTTTTTTTTTTTTTTTTTTTTTTTTTTTTTTGTCTTTTTGAAGCAGGGGCTCCCTGTAGCCACAGCTGTCCTGGAACTCACTATGTAGACCAGGCTGGCCCTGAACTCACAGAGATCCGCCTGCCTCTGCCTCCCAAGTGCTGGGACTACAGGTGTGCACCACCATGCCCAGCATAACTTCTTTCTTTTTTTATTTGTATGACTTATATTTCTTTCTCTTGCCTTATTGCTCTGGTTAAGAATTCAGGCACTATATTGAGTAAGAGTAAAGAGAGTATACACCTTTCTCTTTCTCCTGATTTTAAAGGAAGAGTCTGTCGGAACCCCCGGAACTGGAGTTACTGACAGTTGTTAGCTGCCATGTGGGTGCTGGGGTTCAAACCTGCGTCTTCTGTAAGAATAGCCAATGTTCTTAACCACTGAGCCATCTCTACATCCCCTTTTTCCTTTATTCTTATTATGTGCTATATTATAAATATTGATTTGCATATGTTGAACCATCCTTGAATCCCTGGAATTAAACCAACTTGATAATGATGTATAATCTTTTTTTTTTGGTCTTTTTGAGACCGGGTTTCCCTGTAGTCCCAGCTGGCCTGGAACTTGCCATGTATACCAGGCTGGCCTCAAACTCACAGAGATCCTCCTGCCTCTGCCTCCCAAGTGCTGGGATTAAAGGCATGCGCCACCACACCTGGTATGATAATGGTATATGATCTTTTTTAAAATGTTGGCTTTGTGAGGGCGAGTTTGGAAGCTAAGCTTTCTTTCCTTTCTACTTCATGGAATAGTTTGAGGAATATCAGTGTTGACTTTTCTTTAAACTTGTAATAGACTTTAGCAGTGAGACTGCTTAGTTCTGGACTTTTCTTTGTTAGGAGACTATTAACTGCTGCAAACTTGCTGTGTGTTACTTAAATTTTTAAAATTTATTTTTATTTTATGTGTATCAGTGTTTTGCCTGCATGTATATAAGTGGACCTGTGTTGTGCAGTGCCCATGGAGGCCAGAAGAGGGCATCAGATCCCCCTGGAACTGGAGTTAAGGACAGTAACTAGCCTCCATGTGGATGCTGAGAACTGCAAGATCAGCTTGTTCTCTGAATTGCTGAGCCATCTCTCCAGTCTACTTTATGTTACTTTTTTTGTTGTTCTTTGTTTTTGAGACAGGATCTTCCTGTAGCCCTAGCTGGCCTGGAATTTGCTGTATACACCAGGCCAGTCTCCCATCTCACAGAAATTTGTCTGCCTCTACTTCCTGACTACTGGGATCAAGCCAGGCGTAGTGGTGCAGAGGCAGGCAGATCTCTGTGAGTTCAAGGCCAGCCTGGTCTACTTAGTAAGTTCCAGGCCAGCTGGGGCTACAGGGAGACCCTGTCTCAAAAAGGAA
>NW_008350617.1:304876-320715 GCF_000622305.1 Nannospalax galili
TGCTGGGCTTGTTAGGTTACGTTTTAACTACATTTATTGTGTGTGTGTGTGTGTGTGCATGTGAGTAAGGTGTGGAGATTAGAGGACAATTCTTAGAAGTTGGTTCTCAGGCTGTGCATGGTAGTGCATGCCTTTAATCCCAACACTCAGGAGGCAGAGGCAGGTGGATCTCTGTGAGTTTAAGGCTAGCTGGGGCTACAGGAAGGCCCTGTCTCAAAAAGACCAAAAAAAAAAAGTTCACTTCTCTGGGGATTAAACATAGGTTGTCAGGCTTGGCAGCAAGTGCTTTTACAAACCACTGAGCCATCTCACCAACCCTCACTGTGTTATTAATCTTTTCAGGTTGTAGCTCTTGGTTCAGTTTTGGTATGTCATATGTGTTGAAAAACAACCATTCTTCTAGATTTTCCAACTTACTAAAGTGTGAGTTTTCAAAATATTCCCTAATGCTCCTGTGGCTTTCATTGGTACCTGTTTTATTATTTCTTTTTTCTTTTTTCGGTCTGTGTATGTGTGTATGTTTGTTTGTTCACTTTTTAAAAAAGATAGTCACTTGTATCCCAGGCTAGGCATGAACTCCTTATGTATCTGAAGCTAATCTTCCTGCCTCTTGCCTCCCGAGTGCTGGGATTATAGGTGTGCATCACCATGCCTAGTTTAAAAGATGATGCTGGGGATCAAGCCCAGGGCTTTGTGCATATTAGGCAAGCACTCAACTAAACTATATCCCCAGCCCCCTAACTTCATTAATTTGGGTCTTCTATTTATTTTGGTTATTTTGGCTAAGGATTGTCAATCATGTCTATAAAAGAACTATCTCTTTGTTTCATTAATCTTTTGTATTTTTCTTTTAATCTTCATTTTATTAACATCTGTCCTAACATTTATGTCTTTTTACACATTTTTAATTATTTTTTATTTTTTATTTATTTTTATTTTTTATTTTGGTCTTTTTGAGACAGGGTCCCTATAGCCCCAGTTGTCCTGGAACTCACTATGTAGACCAGGCTGGCCTTGAACTCAGAGATCTGCCTGTCTCTGCCTTCCGAGTGCTGGGGTTAAAGGTGTGCACCACCACGCCTGGCTAAATTTATTTTTTATTTATTTTTATTTCATGTGTATGACTGTTCTATTTACATATGTGTAAGTGCATCCATGTCATGTAGTCCCTGCAGAGGACAGAGAGGGAGTCTGGTCCCTTGGAACTGGAGTATGGGCGGTTTTTAGCCACCATGCTTTTTTTTTTTTTTGGCCTGTAACTTGATATGTATACCAGGCTGTTCTTTATCTCATAGAGATCTGCTTGCCTCTCCCTCTTAGGTGCTGGGACCAAAGGTGTGCACCATCATGCCCAGCTTTAAACCTCTATTTATTGTGTGTTTGTGTGTGGGGGGACACATGATCAGAGGACAACTTGCAAGAATTGGTCATCTCCTTCCACCATGTGGGTTCCATGAATCAAGCTCTGTTATGAGGTTTAGTGGCAATGCCTTTACTTGATGAGCCATTTTACCAATCCATATTATGTCTGTCTACCAGTTTGGGGTTTGGCTTGTTCTTGCTTTAATTAGATCTCAGTACATCATTAGGTTATTTTCTTGCAGTTCAACTTTTGAAATAGTTGCTAAATAGCTGTAGTTTTTAGGCAGTTTCGGCAGTTTCAGCAGTTAGTCTTTTCTCCTACTGAGCAGAACCTTTTTTTTTTTTTTTTTAGCTCTTTTTGAGACAGCATCTCCCTTAGCCACAGCTGGCCTGGTTTGCTCTAGAGACCAGACTGGTTTCCAACTCACACAGAGATCTGCCTGCCTCTGAGCAGAATTTTTAAGCCCTAAAAATCTATTAGTTTTTAATTATTTACCCCTAATGTTTGTTAGAATTTATAAAATGTAGTTGGAAAATAAATAAAGATGGTTTTTTTATAAAGGATTTTCTGAATGCTATTTTGTTTGTTTGGTCTCAACCCCGTAGCCTAGGCTGGCCTCAGACTTGTGATTCTCTTGCTGAGATTAAAGATATGAACTGTCCTGCACAGCTTGTTTTATTTTGTGACCTTTTATATACCCCTCCCAATATTCTAGGCTTACAAAAAATTATATAATATAAACAGAAATTTTACTTAGCAAATAAAGTACATTTTTCACAAAACTGTGGATGAATGTTGGAAATGTGATGATACCTGCTTTTTGCATCCCTCTTTTCAAAGGTTTTCTTATTGTCCACTTTCCATATGCTTCTGGAATAACAATCACCATGGTTTCAGATGACCTTCCAAACCTAGAAGACATCTATACTTCCTTGTGTTCATCAACAATGGATGACTCCGAGATGGATTTTGACTCTGGACTAGAAGATGATGACATAAAAAGTGATAGTATGTTGGAGGATTCCACAATTTTTGTAGCCTTCAAGGGAAATATAGACGATAAAGACTTCAAATGGAAACTGGATGCGATACTAAAGAATGTGCCCAACTTGTTACACATGGGTAATGTGCTTTTTAATTATTGTTTCCTTCTTATTTTTTAATTGCCTTTTCATGGTTATTTTCAGTTTTGCAAAATAAATTGGAAGGCTGATTTTAAGTACAAAGTTAGATCTTATGGATTTTTTAAAACATAAATTGTTTTGTTTCCTTTTAGTACACGAAGGAACTTACTAATAAAATACTGCTTAACAAAGGCTCCTCTGTTGTTCTGGATAGGAGTAATTCTCCAAACCCAAATTCATTTATTTAAGCTCATTAAGATATTTATTGTTTCATCTCAGTTTCCTTACCTGTAACTTGAGAAAATTAAACTAGATCTGTGAGGCTTTTTGAAGATTAGAAAAATCCATTTTTCTATTAGTATACCTACAATTTACTCTAAATTAGTTGCCTCAAGTTCTAGGTGATAGGTCACTGACTGGGATAGCTTGTTGGATCTTGCCTTCAGCCAAGTGTCATTTAGCCCACTTTTAATAATTGGAATGTATTGTTTTGTTCTCAATGTTTGAGTTTCAAAATTGAGATATTTTACATTAAAATCCAAGTTTTTAAATTTGTCTTTTAAAATGGGGAAACTTGCTAGCATTGAGCTCTTTCCTGCTTGGCATTTGAGTAGCAGGTGTCGCTGTGGGCCAATCCCTTCACCACAGTTCCCATCTGGTCTCCGCATATTGAGATAACTTGAGAGGGTCTGGTGAGCTTTTATGTTTCTGAGCCTCCATTTCCTTAACGTCTTTTTTGGTTAGCATAATTTCTAATCCCTTTAGACATAATGAGAAGCTTAGATTTTATCCTTTTATCACAAATTTCAGTTTGATCATGTACTAATTAGCTTTTTCTTTTTCTTTTTCTTTTTTTCTTTGAAATTTGATGTTTGGGGGAAGCTTTTTTTTTTAAGGACTTTTTACTGTGTTATACAAGACCATAATTAGATTATTTAGTATACATAATATGAGAGAATATTATGTGTTGATATTGCCATTATTTCTGTCATTGTAATTTTAACCATAGTCATAATACATGATATTATAAAGTCCCGTCTGGGCCTGAGGATGTTCATTGCTCTTCATTACATTTTGTTGTTGTTGTTGTTGTTGCTATTTATATATTAGTTACTTTTCTTATTTCATGATCAAATACCTAACAAAAGGTAACCTAAAGGAGCAAGGGCTTGTTTAGGTTCTCAGTACAGAAGATTGTAGTCTGAGAAGGCATGTTGAGCAGGAATGTCCATGATGCTGCCCAGAAAGCAGAGCAAAGAGAATGCCAGTGCTCAGCTAGCCTTCCCCTTTTCACTTTATTCAGTTCTGGGACCCACTCCATGGGATGGTGCTGCCCACATTCACTGTGGGTCTTCCCTCCTCACTTAGACCTCTCTGAAAACACTTTCACACACATTCTCAAAGCTGTGCCTCATTAATGTCATAGGGATTTCTTTTTTAAAATTTATTGTTATTTTATGTGCATGGGTGTTTTGCATATAAGTACGCCCATGTGTGCAGTGCCCATGGAGACCAGAAAAGGCTGACAAATTCCCTGGAACTGTGAGTTATGAAAGATTGTTAACCACCGTGTGGGCAATGGGTACTAAACCCGGATCCTCTGCAAGAGGATCTTAAGCCAATGTTCTTAACCACTGAGCCATCTCTCCAGCACCATAGGGATTTCTTAGTCAATTAAGTTGATAATTTAACCATCAGAGTTTATAAATAGCTTTTAAGTAAATGACCAACTCTACATTTATAGTGCTGTTGGATAAAAGAAATTTTACATTTCATTTAATTTTGAGGAGGAAGGGGTATGTGTGCCATTGCATGTGTGTGGTGGTCAAAGGATACCTTGTAGGAATCAGTTCTCTCTTTCTACCATGTGGGTCCCAGAATCAAATTCAAATTATCATGCAGGCACCTTTACTTGTTGAGTCATCTCACTGGCCCAGATCGTATTCTTGACTCCAAAAATATTTTCTCAGGTTCAGGCATAGTGGTGTACATAGTGAGTTCCAACCAGATAACAGTTTCTGTTTGCTCCCTAAAATAGGGTTATGGCCTAGGCTGCCTTTGAAATAGTGATCTTCCTGGTCACCCCAGTGCTAGGATTACAGGTGTGGGCCACTCCTGCTTAGTTTTAAAAACTGCTGATAGGGGGCTGGAGATCGATGGCTCAGAGGTTAAGAGCACTGACTGCTCTTCTAGAGGACCTGGGTTCAATTCCCAGCACCCACATTGCAGCTAAGAACCATCCTTAACTCCAGTTCCAGGGGAGTCCAACACCCTCTTCTGAGCTCCGCAGCATTGCACAACACAGGTGCACTCACATACATGCAGGCAATACACTGTACACATAAAAAATAAAAATATTTAAAAAAAAAAACCAAAAACTGCCGGTAGGATATAACTGTATTATAAATAAGGACTTTTTGACCATATCAACAAATCACACTACTATAAAAGAATGTGTTATTTGTGTAGAACATGGCCAAGTTTCTAGTAATCCTCAGACTGAGAAAAAGCGTATCTATTCTGTGACCAGGACCCAAAATTTTCTGTCTTTCACTGTTTGGAAACATAAATGCCATGGAAAAGAAATAGACTTTGGAATTAGAACTAGATTTTAATGCTGTCTCTGATTTTACTACATTAGATACGTGTTTGTGGGAACTTAGCCTCTCTGGGCCTCAGTTTTCTTCCCTGTAAAATAGACTTTGACTAAATATTGTCTGATCATTTAAAAATTTTGTGATTATGTTAGTCTGATTGCCCTTAGTAAGTGGTCTTTTTGTTGTTCTTGTTTTTTGGGGTTTTGTTTTTGTTTTTGTTTTTGTCTTTTTGAGACAGGGTCTCCCTATAGCCCCAGCTGACCTGGAATGCACTATGTAGACCAGGCTGGCCTTGAACTCACAGAGATCTACCTGCCTCTGCCTCCCCAGTGTTGGGACTAAAGGCATGTGCCACCACACCTGCCTAATAAGTAGTCTTTTTTTATTGTTTGTTTCACACTAGAACAAGTGAATTCTGTGTGCTATTTTTCAATATCTAAGGATTTAAGAGTGAGAAGGGGCTTGGATGACATGTAGAAACTCTCTTCATAGACATTCTGATTTTGAGAAAACATATTCCTACATGGCCATTTTGTTAATGTTGAAAGATTGAATAAAAGATATGAATGTTACTATATCTGAATTCTAACAAAAGGGAAAATTATTTTGTCTGGAGCTGTTGAATAAATTTTATTAGCTTTCTAGTCTGTAAAAATGTAATTACAGCCAGGCATAGTGGCACATGCCTGTAGCCTCAGCACTTGGGAAGCAGGGGCAGGCGGATCTCTATGAGTTTGAGGCCAACCTGGTCTACACAGTGAGTTCCAAGTCAGCTGAGGCTACAGGAAGGCCCTGTCTCAAAGACCAAAAATATAAAAAAATAAAAAAAATTTTTTAAATGTAATTACAGGGGCTGGAGAGATGGCTCAGTGGTTAAGAACACTGGTTGTTCTTGCAGAAGACCCAGTTTCGAATCCCAGCGCCCACATGGCAGCTAACAAGTGTCTGTAACTCCAGTCCTAGGGGATCCAACAGCCTCTTCTGACCTCTGCAGGCATTGCATGACACGGGTGCACTCACCTACATGCAGGCAATACACGCATACACATAAACTAAAAATAATAAATAAAAAAAATTAAAAAAAAAAAGTTTGGGGCTGAAGAGATGGTTCAGTGGTTAAGAACACTGGTTGTTCTTGCAGAAGACCCAGGTTTGAATCCCAGCACCCACATGGCAGCAAACAACTGTCCTAACTCCAGTTCCAGGGGATCTGACAGCCTCTTCTGTCCTCCGCGGGCATTGCACAACACGGGTGCACTTACCTACATGCAGGCAGTACACGCATACGCATAAAAAAATAAAAAAAAAATTAAAAGTAATTACAAACAGTATTACTACCTCAATTAACTTTTTAAAAATCCTTTATTGTTAGCCGGGCATGGTGGCGCACGCCTTTAATCCCAGCACTCGGGAGGCAGAGGCAGGTGGATCTCTGTGAGTTCAAGGTCAGCCTGGTCTACATAGTGAGATCCAGGACAGCTGGGGCTACAGGGAGACCCTGTCTCAAAAAGACCAAAAAAAAAAAAAAAAGAAAAAAAATCATTTATTGTCAAATACATTAAAAAAAAATATATTGTGGGGCTGGAGAGATGGCTCAGAGGTTAAGAGTGTTGACTGCCCTGGCAGAGGAACCCTCAGTTTGAATCCTAGCACTCAAATGGCAGCTGTCAACCATCTGTCACTCTAATTCCAGGAGATACGATGTCCTCTTTTGATCTCCATGGGCACTGCACAACACGGGTGCACTTACATACATGCAGACAGTATACTCATACACATAAAATAAAAGTAGTAAATAAAATTTTTTTCTTAAATTGACATCCTGGGGCTGGAGAGATGGCTCAGCGGTTAAGAACACTGGTTGTTCTTTCAGAAGACCTGGGTTCGAATCCCAGCACACACATGGCAGCTAACAAGTGTCTGTAACTCCAGTTCCAGGGGATCCAATGGCTTCTGTCCTCCGGGCATTGCACAACATGGGTGCACTTACCTACGTGCAGGCAATACACTCATACACGTAAAATAAAAATAAAGAAAATTTTTTTTAAAAGTTGACATCCAGCCAGGAGTGGTGGCGCACGCCTGTAGTCCCAGCACTTGGGAGGCAGAGGCAGGCGGATCTCTGTGAGTTCAAGGCCAGCCTGGTCTACATAGTGAGTTCCAGGACAGCTGGGGCAGAGGGAGACCCTGCTTCAAAAAGACACATACACACAAAAAAATTGACATCCTTTTTCTTGGGGGGGGGGGCTTTTTGAGACAGGGTCTCCCTGTAGCCCCAGCTGTCCTGGAACTCACTATGTCGACCAGGCTGGCCTTGAACTTAGATCTGCCTGCCTCTGCCTCCTGAGTGCTGGGATTACAGGTGTGTGCTACCACGCCTGGCTTGACATCCTATTTTAAGTTTATGTTTCAGTGGTGATTAAATGCATTTATAATGTATACTGTAATCACTACCATTTCTGTAACTCTTTCCATGCTGTAAAATTGAGTCTATACCCATCAAATAATTACCCATTCCCTTTTTGCTCTAGCCCCTGATAACTGCCATTCTACATTCTATGGTTTTGACTACTCTCTACCTTTTTATGACTGCTTTATTTCATTTAGCATAGTATTCACAATGTTTATTCCTGTTGTATCATGTGATAAGATTTCCTTTCCTTTTAAAGCTGAATATTCCACTGTATGTATACACCACATTTTACTTACCCATTTATCTGTTGATGGACACTTGGGTTACCCCACGATTTAGTCATTGTCAATAATGCTGCCATGAACATGGGTGTACTCTTCCAGATCCTGCTTTCAATTCTTTGGGCTTTATACCCACTAATAAAATTGCTACATCATACTTTTTGTTGTTGTTCTTAATAGATTGTACCTTTTTATCTTCCCACCATTAGTACACAGGGTTCAGTTTCTCTACATCCTTGCCAACATTTGTTATAGTCTCTTTTTTAAATAATAGCTGTCCTAATGTATGTGATATGGTATCTGACTATTGATTTGCATTTCTCTAATGATTAATGTTGACTACCTGCCCATATATTCATTTGCCATTTGTATGCCTTCTTTTAAATCTTATTTATTTATGTGTAGTAGTGTTTTGCCTGCATGTATGTATGTAAGTACACCCATGTCATACAGTGCCAGCAAAAAGAAGATGTTGAAATCCCTGGAACTGGAATTATAGATGGTTGTTAGCCACCATGTGGGTACTAGCAACCCAACCTGGGTCCTCTGCAAGAACAGCCAGTGCTGTTAACTGAACCATCTCTCTAGCCCTTTGTATACCTTCTTTAGAGAAATATATACTTAAGTCATTTACCCAGTTTGGGAGGGTGGGGTTGAGGAGTGGGCAGTCTTTTTGAGACAGGATCTCCCAGTCACCCCAGTAGCCTGGAATAAGCTATGTGGACCAATCTGGCCTCAATCTGACCAAGATCTGCCTGCCTCTGCCTTGCAAGTGCTGGGACTAAAGGCATGCACCACCATGCCTGGCATTTGCCCAGTTTTTAATTGGTTTTGTTATTGTTGAGGTGTTCTCTGTATATGCTGGATTAAAACTCTTATCAGATATATAATTTGGATTTTTAAAATTTCTTTTGTAATGTGTATGAGTATATTGCTTGCCTGCATGTATGTAAGTGCACCCATGTGGTGCGGTGCCCATCGAGGTCAGAAGAGGGCAGCAGATCCCCTGTAACTGGAGTTACAGACAGTTGTTAGCCACCATGTGGGTGCTGAGAATCAAATTCAGGTCCTCTGCAAGAGCAGCCAGCACTCTTTAACTGCTGCACCATCTCTCCAACCCCAGATAGATAATTTATAAATAATTTCTCCCTTTCCTTCCTGTGATTACCTTTTTTACTTTTAGTGGGTTTTTTGTTGTTGTTTTCTTTTTTCTTTTTTTGGGGGGGGGTCTTTTTGAGATAGCATCTCCTTGTAGCCCCATCCGTAGCCCCAGCTGGCTTGGAACTCACTACATAGACTAGATTGACTTTGAACTCAGAGATCTGCCTGCCTCTATCTCCTGAGTGCTGGAATTAAAAGCATGCACTGCCACACCCAGTGTGTGTTGGTTTTTTTTTTTTTTTTTTTCAATAGTGATTTTTGATGTACAAAGTAGTCTTCGAGTCTAGTGCTTCTATTTTTTCTTTTGTTGCCTGTCCCTTTGGTGTTAGTTATATCCAAGAATTCATTTGCCAAATCCTTTGTGAAGATTTTTGTTGTATATTGTCTTCTAAGAGTTTTGGGTCTTATATTTAGTTGTTTATTCCCTTTTCAGTTAATATTTGTATATGGTATTATGTACAACTCCACTATTTTGCTCTGTCCTAAAGAAAGCTTATTTATCAAATGTATATTTTCCCCCTCATTTTGGTGTGCTTTGGTGGAATCTCTACTCTTAAAATAGGAATATTGTTTGTTTTTAGTTGCACATCTTCTAGTGCTTACAAAATTGATAATGTTATTCTCCATTTTTTCAAGAATCCAGCAAGCTGAAGATACAGAAAGTGGAGCCCTGGAACAGCGTGCGTGTCACATTCAACATCCCCCGAGAAGCAGCGGAGCGGTTACGGATCCTGGCTCAGAGCAACAACCAGCAGCTTCGGGATCTGGGGATTCTCTCCGTTCAGATTGAAGGTTCTTTACTTTGCCTTATGCCCATCTGAACCAAATCATAACAGTAGCACATAGCTTAATTTCTAGTGCTGCTCTGTGTGTTTCTCTGCTTATGTTCGAAAATCCCAAGTAGTTCCTTATATCCTGTGCTTCATTTTACAGTACCTTAGGGATGATGAGGACTTGAGGTTATTGCTGTTGCCTCAAACTTCATTCCTCTTGCTCTTTTTGGCCTTCAGTTTCAGACTTTGCTTTCACTGGTACCCTGACAAGGAACTGATTTTAATTGCTTCCATCCACTGAATAAACTTTAATATTTCCTTCTCTGTTTAGGAGGTCCTGAATAGTTCTTTTGTAACAGTGTTATCACTGTAGTGACCATCTTGAAAATAAAAATATGCTGAATATAATACATACATAAACAGCAAATTAAAAACCCATGTGCTGTTTGCTGCTGTCCACAGAATATAGACCAAACTCTACCATGACCTTGAGTCTTCCATGATCTGACGTCTCCCTTCCTTGTGCAGCCTTATTTTGGTTAGCTTCCCTCCCTAGGTCTATTTTCTGGCCTCTCCAGCTTTCTTTTGGTTCTTTGAACACATAGTTCTTCCTTTTGCCACAGGTCCTTTGCACTGTTGCCTTCTGCGTATGGAGCACTGTCTCTTACCAGTTGCATTCTCTAGTCAATGTCCACTCAGCCATAGTCCCTGGCTAACTCAGTCTTCCATTATATGCCCTCACAAGTCTCTTTCCCAGATCATTTATCTCACACTTTCCTTAAAGTAACTGTTTCACTTCTTTTATTCCTCCATAGACTACAAGCTCCAGAAGGACAGGGATCATGTCTGGTTTTGTTTGCTAGTCTCTTCAGTAAATGTGTTGAATGAAAGTGGGAGAGGCATATAGTAGCATTATTTTGCTTTAGCACCTGGCATATAATTTTAAATAAAATATGGTTCTTGCTGTTATGAACTCAAATGAGCTCATGGCTGTAGAAAGACAAATCAATGATCAATGTAAATACCTACTATGGAGGAATATGCAGAGGTTTCTTCTCTTTAAAAAAATTTCTTTTACATTTATTTTATGATTTTTTTGTGTGTGTATGCATGCTCGTGTGTATGCCTTTTCATGTGTGTTGGCATGCACATGCCACTGCATGGGTGTGGAGGTCAGAAGATAACCTGTAAGAGTTCGTTCTTGCTCTCTACCTTTTTGGTCTGGGGATTGAACTCGGGTCATCAGGCTCAGGGACAAGTGTCTTTACCTCTGAGCCATTTTACCAGCCCCTACCTTGTGAAAGACATGGTCTTTCACTCAGACCTAGGACTTTCCAATTAGGTTAGGCTAACTGGCTAGCAAGCTCAGGGACCCTTCTGTCTCTACCTCCTCTGTACTGAGATTACAAGTCTAGGCCACCATGCCATGCCCAGCTTTTTAGTATGGGTACTGGGAATCAGACTGAGGTTTTCATGTTTGTACAGCAGGTTTCTGATAGAACACACACACACACACACACACACATACACACACACACACACACCACAGTTTGTGAGCTGTTTGGAAGTAAACTGAGGTTCTCATGCTTATAAAGCAAGTTTCTAATAGTACGCACACACACACATACACACACACACACACACTCACACACACACAGTTTGTAAGCTGGTTGGAAGTAAATATTCAGAGTTCCAAGCTTTCTTTGATGCTAAGCATTATCATTAATGATTATGAGAATTGTGATCTTCCTGTGCTTCATGTAAGTAAATTTGCTTAGATGGAAAAACCTATGTAGGCTAGAATTTCAACTTCCTATAATCCAAGCATTCTGGAGGTTGAGGCAGGAAAAATCACGAGTTCGGGGCTAGTCTGGCAATATAGTGAGTAGTGAGGCCCTGTCTCAAAAAAAGCTTGTATGGTATTGACTCATCCCTTTTGTGGTGGTAAACTTACCATAATGCTTCAAGAACATAAAAAAGTAAATTTCTTGTATACCTGTCTTTAGACAAAATCCGCATCTTACTCTGATTACTTTATTTCCATTTTATAATTTAACTGTCATTTTCAGGGGAAGGTGCTATCAACCTGGCTTTGGCTCAGAACCGAAGCCAAGATGTGAGAATGAATGGACCTATGGCATCTGGAAATTCTGTTAGGGTGGAGGCGGGATTTCCTATGGCAAGTGGTCCAGGTGAGACCTTCTATCCAATCGTGTACAGTTTTCTTTTCTGGCTTAATTTGTTTTGTTAATTTGTTTTTGTTTTAATTTTATGTGTATGTGTGTATTACCTGCATGTAGGTAAATGCACCCATGCAGTGCCCACAGAGGTCAGAAGAGGCTGTTGGATCCCCTGGAACTGGAGTTACGGATAGTTGTTAGCTGCCATGTGGGTGCTGGCATTCAAACCTGGGTCTTCTGCAAGAACAACCAGTGTTCTTAACCGCTGAGCCATCTCTTCAGCCCCTTGTTTTTGTCTTTTTGAGACAGGGTCTCCCTGGAGCCCCAGGTGGCCTGGAACTCACTATGTAGACCAGGCTGGCTTTGAACTCACAGATATCCTCTTGCCTCTGCCTTCCAAGTGCTGAGATCAAAGGTGTGTGCTACCACGTCCAGCTTTTCTGGCTTAATTTGTTAAAGGCATGAATTTTGCAATATAGATAAGGGGCTTATGGCCACCCACATCTGTTTACTCAATCAGAAAAGTGAGAAGTTGAGTCAATTTCAAGGAGGTTAAAGTAACAAAGCATGAAGTTTGTGGTTTTTATAGTCTTTGGCTTAAAAGCTAATGAACACTAAGCCATACTGTAAATATTTATTGAGTTCAGATTGTATGATAGGACCTATGCTATGTATTTGATTTAGAAATAATATTTTTAGGGCTAGAGAGATGGCTTAAAGGTTAAGAGCACTGACTACTCTTGCAGAGGACCTGGGTTCAATTCCCAGCACCCACATGGCAGCTAACAACCATCCTTAATCCAGTTCCAGGGAATCCGATGCCATCTTCTGACCTCCATGGGCATTGCATGACACGGATGCACTTATACACATGCAGGCCGTATACTCATACACATAAAATAATGAGTAAAATATTTTTAAAAAAGAAATAATATTTATAAAGCATTTTCTACCCTTAGAATGTTTATAATATAATGGAGAATGGAGCTGTCTAACTTCCACTTTTTGAGTGAGACTCTGTAAACAGAGTTCTGTTTCCTTATGTAGAATCTATACATGTATATAGGATAATGTGTTTTCATGTATTTAAAACTTGAGAGAATGAGCTCAAGTGGTGGCACACACCTGTAATCTCCGCACTCAAGAGGCCTAGGCAAAAGTATGCCTTTCTTAAAGGGGCGGGGGTTCTGAAGAGTTGTAAATTGTTTGCTTCCTTTTCTAATAATTTCAAAAGTTCTCCTTCAGTCTCCTTGAGGCCAAACTCGATATCCTGTGATTTATAAGAAATTAGAATTGAGTTTGCTCTTACTTTTAACTGGGAGGTTGTGGAATTCATGGAAAGGAAGTGATTTATACCAGGTCGAGTAGCAGTGGGCTAATATCTCAGATGTCTCACTCTCAGATCACTGGTCTTTTTCACTACACTAGTAGCTTTGAAATCTTTTTAGGAGTCTTTATTCAAATAAAATAGAAAAGCACAGCTGCTCTGGTAGAAAACGAGTAGGAGCCTGAAACTGTACACAGTCAGTCTATTCCTACTGACCATAGTAACTCTTGAAAAAGATGCAGCAGGGCCAGGTGTGGTAGTGCACACCAGCCTGTTCTATATAGTGAATTCCAGGTCGGTGGAGGTCAGTTTATAAACTACTGTTCTGAACTATAGCTAAGACTTTGACATAGAATTGGAATTAGGCTTTTATCCTGTCAGTGCATTTTCTGGTTACTGCAAGCTACTTACTGTATTTCTCTAAATAATATCACCTTTAAAAATGAGAAGATAATGGGGCTGGAGAGATGGCTCAGCGGTTAAGAACACTGGTTGTTCTTGCAGAAGACCCGGGTTCGAATCCCAGCACCCACATGGCAGCTGACAACTGTCTGTAACTCCAGTTCCAGGGGATCTGGCAGCTTCTTCTGACCTCCGCAGGCATTGCACAACACGGGTGCATGTACCTACACCCAGGCAATACACACACACACACCTAAAATAAAAGTAATAAAATATTTTTAAAAAATGAGAAGATAAGGCCTATAATCTTGGGAGCTCATACTTGGTAGTAGAAGAGTTCTGTGCATGAAACATTTCTTGAATTCCTCACACATGCATGTGTAAGCTCCCTTCTGATGAACTGCATCCCCAGCCCTTGAGACCCTGTTTTATGCGTCTGTCACTACCTATGCCTTTGGCAGCCCATATGGTTATAAAGTATATGAAGTGCCATATATTTAATGGAAAACATCCAACCTGGTGACTTGTACATAGATCTGGTCCCCTATGAAGGTCTGAGCAAATGTGAAGGCAGCTTGATGAGAAATTATAAGTGGCACCATTGCCACTGCTAGAAGAACCAAGGTCAGAAGTAGAATAAGAAACACCTAGCCAGGTTACATGTCATTAGTGAAGAAGTAAATAGACCTGGCATGAGAGCCAGGAAATCTGGGTTCTAGTCTCAACTCCTGGCCACAGGCATTAATATTTTCTGGCCTTAGTTGACTATAAACATCTTTAATTATATCCTAGAAACAATGTTAGAGATCCCATCAAGTCTTTTAAAGTGTTAAGACACTTGTTAAACTGACACTAACTAATTGCAAGCTCTCTTAGGCTAAAATCTAGCTGATATTATAGTGTTGTAAATTTATTACAACATAGGAAACTTAGCCGCTTTAGGGTGAAATCAGATTAATTTAGTATTTAAGGGAAGACACTGATTGTGGTAACTTACAGCACAAAGTTCCAGGAGTAAACAGTAATGATCTGTACTCACCATAACATTTTAATCTCCAGATATCTTTCTTTACTGCCAAGCATATTTTAAGAATTCTTATTTGTCTATTGGGCCTTAATAGATACAAGCAAAACTTAATAGCACATTAAACTAAATAGAGAAATTTTCCTAGGGAAAATTAAATTTCTTCTGAAACAATAATGACTTTAGAATTATATATCTAGAACATCTTGATTTATCAATTAATCTTGGCACTATTTTCTTCTCTTAGCATTGGCACCAGGAAGTTAACTAATAAGTAAAAACCTTTTGCAACTAAAACTAAATTTATAAGTTTTAAATTTTTTTCATGTCTTTATAGAATCCCAAGATTTTTAGAGATACCAAAATAATCATTTAATCAAGGGTCTTCATTCTTGGCTGTTGATGTCTTTTCTGTGAGGGGCTGTCTTATGCATTGTGGATGTTAGTGGCATCTTGGGCCTTTACCCACCAGATGGTAGTAACACCACTATGCATCCCTTCCTCCTAACTGGACCAACTAGAAATGTCTCCAGACATTGCTAAATTGCTAAAATGCTCGCTAGAGGACAGTATTGTCCACAGTGAGAACCCCAAATCTGGTTCAGATTCCCACCTAGTACTAGAAATGCATATTGTTGTGTCACTACTGAGCATGCAGTCAGCATGGACTAGAAATTTCTGGGAATAGAAAGCTCATTGTGGGTCAAGAAGATCTGTCCTTAAGTCACGAGAATATTCTTGGGTTTTGTTTCTTTTGTTTGTTTTTTGAGTTAAGACCTAACGGTCCTGGAACTTGTCATGTGGACCGGGCTAACCTTGAACTTGCAGCTATCCTTCTGCCTCTGCCTTCTGAGTGCCAGGATTACAAATGTGCACTACCATACCTGGTTGATGAGAATGTTCTTAATAATTTACCTTCTTTGAAAACGGGTGGAATTCTATAGAGATCTAGTTTCAGCAGATAAATATTTACCTAATTGTCTTCTCTAACTCGAAAACCCTAAAAGTTCTTCATAAAATATAACATTTAATATAGAGCTGAGATTTTAAGCAAGCAAAGGACCTGCTCAGAGCAAAACAGAAGTTAAATATGAAAACTTGGGGCTGGAGAGATGGCTCAGCAATTAAGAACACTGGTTGTTCTCACAGAAGACCCAAGTTCAAATCCCAGCACCCACATGGCAGCTAACAACT
>NW_008350617.1:321216-366181 GCF_000622305.1 Nannospalax galili
ATCCCAGTTCCCACATGGCAGTTAACAACTGCCTGTAACTCAGTCCAGTTCCAGGGGATCCAACACCTCTCTGTACTCCGTGGGCATTGCACGACACCAGTGCATTTACCTATATGCAGGCAATACAAGCATACACATAAAATAAAAATAATAAATTTTTTTTAAAATATGAAAACTTAAACAGCTGGTACGGAGGCACAAGGCTCTGTAATCCAGCACTTAGGACCATGAATTCAAGGCCAGTCTGGGCTAATAGTAAGACTCTTGTCTTTAAAAGAAGGAAAGAAGGGGAGAAGGAGGGAGGGAGGAAAAGGAGGGAGGGAGGGAGGGAAGGAAGGGAGGGAGGGAGGAAGAGAGGGAAGGGAAGGAAAGGAATTAAAAGTAAACAAAGGAGATCCTGCAGAGCAAGGGATTTGGGTTGCCAGGAAGGTTCTGTGAGTCACATAAAGAATGAAGTCAAAATCCCTCATTAAGCCAGAATTTTCAGTGAAAGATAGAACAGTGTTAGTCTGTAGCACAGTACGACACATGGACTTGGGTGTCTTAGCCTAGGCTCCCTTTGGAGGATGGAAAACTGGTTTGGGGGTTGTCCTCTCTATCTGCATGTTGAACATATGTTAATGAAATGACTGGAGTAGCTAAGCTGTTGTTAATGTTAGGTGGTTCTAGACTGATGAGAATGACTGAAGCTATGGAGGAGCACATTCTCAACCCAGGCCATCATAAACTTCTTTCAGTTAAGACCTACTGTTATAAACAAGCTTACACTACTCCCAAATTCATTAAACTTAGAACCAAACTCCCTTTTTCAAGAATTTTAGATAATAGGAAAGTCAAGTGTTTTAAATTATGAAAACACAAGAAGAAAAAACAAGGTATTACCAAAAGCATAAATATGTTTGGAAGGGGAACAGAACTTGTAGAAATTTTAAAGGCATCAAAGTAAGTATTCAGCAAATTCAACTGCCCAGGTTGGCTGGAGAGATGGCTTAGCGGTTAAGAGCAGTGTCTGTTCTTGCAGAGGACCTGGGTTCAGCTTCCAGCACCTACTTGGTGGCTAACAACCATCCATAACTCCAGGGGATCCAGTGCTCTCTTCTGACCCTGAGAACATTGCACGGCACAGGTATGCTTACATACATCCAGGCAGTACACTCATACACATAAAATAAATAATTTTTTTTTTTGGTCTTTTTGAGACAGGGTCTCCCTGTAGCCCCAGCTGTCCTGGAACTCACTATGTAGACCAGGCTGGCCTTGAAATAATAAAATGTTTTTTTTAATTTTTATTTACTATTTTTATTTTATGTGTATGTGTGTATTGCCTGCATGTAGGTAAGTGCACCTGTGTTGTGTAGTGCCCACGGAGGACAGAAAGGCTGTTGGATCCCCTGGAACTAGAGTTATAGATAGTTGTTAGCTGCCATGTGGGTGCTGGGATTTGAACCCGGGTCTTTTGCAAGAACAATCAGTGTTCTTAACCGCTGCACCATCTCTGCAGCCCAATATTTTTTAAAAAAGAAAGCTGCTAGGCGTGGTGGCGCACACCTTAATCCCACCACTCGTGAGGCAGAGGCAGGCGGATCTCTGTGAGTTTGAGGCCAGCCTCATCTACATAGCAAGTTTCAGGTTAGCTGGGGCTACAGGGAGACCCTGTCTCAAAAATGCCAAAAAAAAAGAGAGAGAGAGAAATAGCTGACTAGATTTGAAGGAGGATTTAGAAAAATCACCCCAGAATGCAACATAGAGAAATAACAAAAAATATAGCAGTCATGAGTCATGAAAGATAAAACAAGGGAAAAAAATAGCTCCAAAAGAGGATGAGAGAGAAATTGAAGGGCAAGATGTTAAAGAAAGAATACTTGAAAATTTTCCAGAACTGATTCTATAAAAAGATATAATTCGTTCATGTCAGAAGCCCAGAAATCCTAAACACCACAAATAAAAATACATCCACATCTAAACAATATTGTAAAACTACAGAACATGAAAAACAGACTGTTTAAGGCACCTCTGCTCTCACCCAGCAAAGCCATTGTTTGCAAAGGAAAAGCTGTCAGATTCACAGCTGATTTTTCAACAGGAGCATTAGTAGCCAGAAAACAGAAGAATAATGTTTTCAAAGTGCTAAGGAAATAATTAGTATCCTAAAACTTTAAACCAAACCTAGCTGTACTATCAAGAGTAGTAGAACAAAAAACTTTCCTAAGAGACTAAGAGAATTTACCATTAACAGACCCTTGCTAATTGAACTGCTCAAGGATGTACTTCAGGAAGAAGGAAGTTGAACCTAACATGGAAGAAATAAGATCTAAGAAGGAATGGTGAGCTAAATAATTGGTAAACATGGGGTAAACCTACATAAATAATTACTTAGTAATAATGTTGATCATGTATTGTCAAAGTCTAAGTCAGATGTATATGTTGACATTTTAAAGATACCAGTAAAAGAATAGAATGTACAACTTCTAAACCTAAAAGTGTGATGAATAAAACCCCCAAAATTTAGGAAAACAGCATATCTTAGGAAAAAGAATGCAAATAGAAATAATAGAATGACAAATCAGAATTGTCACTAATTGACAATAAAGGTAAATGGATTGTGAACACTGATTAAAAAAAGGAAGTGACTGCTCAAAACAGTAATTTCAGATATAGCTGTAGACCGTTGTAAGAACACATTAAGTGCAAGAACTCAGGGGGTGCAAAGTTAAAATAAGATTAAGCCAAGAAAAAGGTGAATATTAACCAAGAAAAAGTATAAATTTTTTATCAGATAAGACAAACATTAAGATAAAAAGGATACAATCTGGGCATGGTGGTACTTGACTATACTTCCAGCTGCTCAGGAGGCTGGCATAGGATCTTTTTTCTCAAGTTCAAAGCCTACTTGTGCCACATAACAAACTGAAGGCCTGTTAGGGCAACTTGGACTGTTTCAAAAATAAAAATGGGGAGAGTTACAGATGGAGTTCATTGGTAGAGTACTTGCCTAGCATATACAAAACCTTGAGTTCAGTGCTCCAGTACAACAAGTAATAACAGTAAAGATAAAAATCATAAGTGAAGCCAGGCGTGGTGGCACACGCCTGTAGTCCCAGCACTTGGGAGGCAGAGGCAGGCGGATCTCTGTGAGTTCAAGGCCTGCCTGGTCTACACAGTGAGTTCCAGGCCAGCTGGGGCCACAGGGAAACCCTGTCTCAAAAAGACCCCCCCGCAAAAAACATAGTGAAGCTGGGCATGGTGACACACACCTTTAGTCCCAGCACTCAGGAGGCAGAGGCAGGCAGATCTCTGTGAGTTCAAGGCCAGCCTGCTCTACATAGTGAGTTCCAGGACAGCTGGGGTACAGGGAGACCCTGTCTCAAAAAGACCAAAAAAAAAAAAAAAAATTTTTTTAACATCTCTGTAATTGATGGATCAAGCTTATAAAAAAATCAATAAAGATAAAGCTTAAATGGCATAATTAAACACTTTAAATAATGACCATGTATAGAAACTATGCAGTCCTAATTCCAAAGTTCTTAATCTTTTCACGCATAAATGAAACGTTTTTACAAATTGGTGGCTTCAAAAGAAGTTTTAGTAAGATTTGAGAAGATGGAAATCTTTTCCTGATAGAAATCGGAATGTGCTTAGAATTTTAGAATGGAGTAATGAGAATGTTGTGTATTAATCACATTTTGTGAAGTATGTCAGTTACAACAGTTGGAAGAAAATTTAAGCTCTCAGGTATTTAAAGCAATGATGAATATTAGATGAAAATTAAGAAGCCAAGTATTTGATTTAGGAGTGTGGTGGCACATGCCTTTAATCCCAGAACTCAGGAGGCAGAGGCAAGTCGATTTCTGTGAGATCAACACAAGTTAGTTACATAGTAAGTTACAGCCCAGCTGAGGCAACAGGAAGACCCTGTCTTAAAAATAGAAAAAAAAAAAAAAAAGGGATTGAGAAAAAAGAAACACAGCAGAATAAGAAGAAAGAAAATAAAGATGAGAGCAGGTATGAATAAAGTATGAAATGAAGAGCACAGTAAAACATGGGGCTGGAGAGATGGCTAAGAGCACTGGCTTCTATTGTAGCAGACCCAGGTTCATTTACCTGGCATCTACACGGCAGCTGACAACCATCCATAACTCCAGTTGAAGGAGATCTAATGTCCTCTTCTGGCCTCTTACAGGCATTGTATAACATTGGTACATACATGCAAGTAAAACATACACGTAAAATTAAAAAGTTTTTGGGCTGGAGCGATGACTCAGCAGTTAAGAGCACTGACTGTTCTTGGAGAGGACCTGGGTTTGATTCCCAGCACCCACATTGTAGCTACAAACCATCCTTGACTCCAGTTCCAGGGGAATCTGAAGCCCTCTTCTGACCTCTGCAGTATTGCACGACATGGGTGCTCTTACATACATGCAGGCAATACACTCATACACATAAAATGAAAGTAATGAAATATGTTTTTTTTTAATTTAAAAGTTTTTAAAAAGAAAAGTACAGTAAAACAGAAGAAAAAATGTTTCTCTGAAAAGGACAACCATGCTGGGGTATACTTGAGAGGTAGAGGCAAAAGGATCAGGAGTTCAAGGCCATTCATAGCTACATAATGAGTTCCCTGCTAGGCTAGGCTACATGAAACCCTGTCTCAAATTAAAAAAAAAAAAATTTAAAGGACAACTAAAAGTAATGAACCTAATAAAGCTATTGTAGAAAAAAGAGAAAGATGTAATGTGAGGAATGAAAATGCATTTTCTTAAAAGGATAAATTTTGTATCGAGTTATTTCTTAATTTTTAATTTTTGTATTTTAAAAATTTTTTTATATTTTTATGTGTATGAGTGTATTGTATGAATGTGTGTAAGTACAACCATGTTTTTCAGTGCCCACAGAGGTCAGAAGAGGATGTAGAATCTCCTGGAACTGGAATTACAGACGGTAGTTAGCTACCATGTAGGTGCTGGGAACCAAACCCAAGTCCTCTGTTAGAAGCATCGAGTGCTCATAAACCGCCGAACCTTCTCTCCAGCCCTGAATTTAAAAAATTTTTATTTTAATTTTATGTGTATGAGTGTTTTGCCTGCATGTATTTAAGTGCACCCATGTCATGCAGTGCCCCGGGAGGCCAGAAGAGGACGTCAGATTCCTTGGCACTGGAGTTATGGATGGTTGTTAGTCACCATCTGAGTGCTGGGAACCAAACCTGGGTCCTCTGCAAAAGCAACCAGTACTCTTAGCCACTGAGCCATCTCTCCAGCCCCAGTGTTTCTCAATATTTAAAAAAAGGCCGGGCTGAGTATGGTGGCCTTTGGTCCCAGCACTTGGGTGGCAGAGGCAGGCAGATCTCTGTGAGTTCAAGGCCAGCCTGGTCTACATAGTGGGTTCTAAGCCAGCTGGGGCTACAAGGAGACCCTGTCTCAAAAAGACCAAAAAAAAAAAAAACAAGGCTGGGGGTCATGGTGCACACTGTAATCTCAGCACATGGGAGACTGAGGCAGAGGTGATGCCATGAGTTTGAGGCTAACCTGGGCTATTCAGCAAGACCCTGTCTCAAAAAATTTTTTTTTCAACTTTTTCTATTCCTAAAATATGTCATTAAAAGCAAAAATTGTGGGAACTAGAGATATGGCTCAGCAGTTAAGAGCAGTGGCTGCTCTTGCAAAAGACTGGGGTTTGGCTCCCAACATTCACATGGCAGTTTACAACTGTCTATAACTCCAGTTCAATGGGATCCAACGCCTCTGCTGGCCTCCATGGGCATTGCATGACACTGATACACTTAAAAAGTCAAAATTTTTTTTTAATTGTAAGTTGGACATGGTGGGTCACATCTGTAATCTCAGCACTTTTGGAGGTTGAAGCAGAATGACTACCATGAGTTCAAGACCAGCCTTGGCTATACAATGAAATTTCCACAGAAAAACAGACAATACATACACAAGAATGTGCCAACTTCATTATTATTCTAGGTATATTTTTTTTCTAGGATTAATAAGGATGACAAGCCCTGCCACTGTTATGATGCCCCAGGGTGGGAATATGTCATCTTCCATGATGGCACCAGGCCCTAGTCCAGAACTGCAGCCCAGGACTCCTCGCCCTACTTCTCAGTCAGGTAATGACTTGGAATCTTTGGGAATTAAAGAGGTTGGACCTATCTACAGAGTTCCTGAGATTTAGTTATCTAGTGCTGAATTCCTAACTGCTCACTTGTAATGTTACCTTCGTTACAAAGTTTGGTATGATTTTTCACAGCTAAATGAAAACATTTCCTTCTCAGGATTTCTCATTTTCTTATCACTACTAGCATTCCTAAAAAGTCTGCCTTGGAATACTTAGTCCTGTAAGATATACCATGACAGAATTCTGTAATCATAAATTTGATTATATATCGTCCTTTATCCTGTCTCTTCAGAATTCAAGAGTAACATATTGGCAGAACTAAACTTCCTACATTGAGGAAGAAACTTCCCCAAGGTCATTAGGTCTAGTGTTTCCCAAACCTAACAGACCATTTTGTTTTGAGTAATTAACACATTGTCCAGAATATAATTTGGAAAATGTTGCTGTCTGTATTTTATGTTTGGCTCTCATGTTCACCAATGAACCATAAATTGCCTTTAAGGTAAGATCCATCTTTATATCATCCTTGATATGCTGCTTTGTACTTAGAAGATGCTCGTGAACATGGTAATATGAACGATAGCAGCAGATCCAAGCCACTGTGCAATGATTTGGGCTATAATAAGTTAATTATTGCTTACTATCTTTAAACAGATACAATGGATCCACTCATCTCTGGCCTCCATATGCAGCAGCAGAGTCATCCCTCAGGATCTTTACCTCCTCCACATCACCCAATGCAGCCTGTCCCTGCGAACAGACAAATGAACCCAGCTAATTTTTCCCAGCTGCAGCAGCAGCAGCAGCAACAGCAGCAGCAGCAGCAGCAGCAGCAACAGCAGCAGCAGCAGCAGCAGCAGCAACAGTTACAGACAAGACCTCCACAGCAACAGCAGCAGCAACAGCCGCAAGGGATTCGACCACAGTTTACCGCTCCTGCTCAGGTGCCTGTTCCTCCAGGCTGGAACCAGCTGCCTTCTGGAGCCCTGCAGCCTCCGCCAACACAGGGTTCTTTGGGTACAATGACTGCAAATCAAGGGTGGAAGAAGGCTCCTTTGCCTGGCCCAATGCAACAGCAACTCCAGGCAAGACCATCCTTAGCCACGGTACAGACACCTTCTCACCCTCCCCCTCCTTATCCCTTTGGCAGCCAACAAGCCTCACAAGCCCATACAAACTTTCCTCAGATGAGCAACCCAGGCCAGTTCACAGCTCCTCAGATGAAGAGCTTGCAGGGAGGGCCCTCCAGGGTCCCAACCCCCCTGCAGCAGTCCCACCTCACCAACAAGTCTCCTGCCTCCTCACCCTCCTCCTTCCAGCAGGGATCCCCTGCATCCTCCCCAACGGTTAACCAAACTCAACAGCAAATGGGACCAAGGCCACCTCAGAATAACCCACTTCCCCAGGGATTTCAGCAGCCCGTCAGCTCTCCGGGTCGGAATCCTATGGTTCAACAGGGAAATGTGCCACCTAACTTCATGGTGATGCAGCAGCAACCACCAAACCAGGGGCCACAGAGTTTACATCCAGGCCTAGGAGGTGAGGAACACTGAAGCTATTTGTGTTGGCAAATTTACTGGAGATAGATCTGAGTAGAATGTCAGTTTTTAGAGTTAATGGAGGGAGTAAAATAAGAATGTAATGATTTGGTTTTGTGATAATGGTAATGACACTTGATAGAACTTAGTTAGCTTGATGCAGTATTTTCTTGATGTATTATGCAACATTTTACTGGTTAAATATAAGCTAGCTCTCTGAATAAAATGCAGGTAAAATTCAAATTAAAGAGGTTCATTTTAGCCAGGCGTGGTGGTGCACGCCTTTAATCCCAGCATTTGGGAGGCAGAGGCAGGCGGATCTCTGTGAGTTCAAGGCCAGCCTGGTCTACGTAGTGAGTTCCAGGACAGCTGGGGCTACAGGGAGACCCTGTCTCAAAAAGACCAAAAAAAAAAAAAAAAAGAGGTTCATTTTGTTTTCAAGTTATTTTTACTTAATCTTGTACTAGTAAATTAAAATGTCCAGAGCAAACATGTATTTTATTAACAACTTAAACTTCTCATCTGTTGAAAAATTAAGGTTATACAACTGAGCAAAAATGAAAGGATAAATACAGGCCTTATTGGGGAAAATGCCCTTATCAGTTTTGATAATCCTACTTAGTAAAATAGTAAGCATGATATTTGTTAAGTTTGATTAAAGTATTAAAGGGGAATAAGTTCAAAAATCATTGACTTTTATAGTTTTATAATGCCAATGCCTGCTCCTTAGAGAGGGAATTCCACTAGTTATACCTAAAGGAGATTTATTTATTTATTTTGTAAGGTGCCTCTTGTATGAAGAAAAAGCAATGGAGCTTAATGTGTGAGAGGTAAAACGATTACAGTAAAACTTATCCATCTCCATGTTTATTATTTATTCTTATTAATCATTGATCTAGTGCACAGGAATGTGCTTGGAGCTTTTCAGTAAGGTATAGAGAGTACCAGTCATCTGATAAGCATATCCCCCACCAAAGACACCCATTGCCTACCCAGAGAAAAACCCTTGCATCTTTTAGCGCAACATAGCAAAGGCATGTTCCCATGGTTTCTAGTGAAATTAAGTTGCTCATCAGTCTTTTCGCTCTCTTGTAATTTCGCAGACATACAGGCTCTAATATTTGAATTCTAAGAAGTTTTTAGAAAATGTAAGAATGTTTCTGCTCCAAACTTGCCTATTTTGGGCATCTGGCCCTGAATCAGTGGAAGCTGGGTAGTCCCTTCTGCAGATGTGATTACTGATTTCATTAAAATTGAAGCATGTAAATGGGGACTTGTCGCTGCTAACGGAAGGACAAATGCTTATTTGTCTACAAAGAGTTTTTCGGGGCATTGAAAATTTGGCCCTTATAAAAACATTTTTAAGTGAGCTTTAGGTATTGGTGCTTTCATAGAGCAACTGATATGCTCACCTAGGTGATCTGGCCACATCCAGGCCTGTGCTACACACAACGAGTGGGGCTGAGAGTCTCATTGCAAACTTGTTTTTTGAAAGTAGGCCTTCCTAAAAGCTTCTAATGCTTGAGTAGGATTATACTAGACATGGTTTTTAGTACCACAGCTGTCAGAATCTCAGCAAATCTTATGAGAGAAAGGCATGATATGTTTAATACAGCCTCACTTTGAACTTCCTGTGAACTCAATTCTGATCTCATAACACTGGGGGAAAACTCTTCTGCAAAGATTATTATCCATTTCCCTCAAAGAAAAAAAATTAAGCACCTGTCTATCCTTAATTGGGACCCAACTCTTTCTTTTATAGTATTTCATATCAATTTATTTGAATATGAGGGAATTTAGTATATCCCTTTGGTGCCTGTGTTAAAGTATATGCATTTTGGGGGTCCATTCTATTACAGAGAAAAGTGAGCCCTCAAACCTTGCTGTGGTGTGGCCTCAGATCACATGTAGGGAGCAGATTGCCATCTTTTCCTTGGCATGTTCTAAGTGTAAATTTTTTAGTATTTCTTTTTCATTTTGACAATGCTCATGTAAGGGATTGTGTTGATTTTTTTAACCATCTTTCCCAACCTTATTATTAAAGATCCTACCAGTGTGACAGAGAGAGCTAAGCCAGTGGAGACTTCATGCAGCTCATCCTTTTTTATTCATTCCATATCTGAGCAAGAGTATAAATTTGCTAGGTAACTGCCTTACTCATTGTTTTCTATTAAGGAATGCCTAAACGCCTCCCACCTGGCTTCTCAGCAGGACAGGCCAATCCGAACTTTATGCAAGGTCAGGTGCCTTCCACCACAGCAACCACCCCTGGGAATTCGGGAGCCTCTCAACTGCAAGCAAATCAGAATGTTCAGCATGGAGGTTTGTTTACTTTAACTTATATAGCCACAGTGAGCATTGATTATGTGGTAGATACTTGTATAGGCAATAGGGGTATACAAATGAATAAGTCCTGGTCTTTCTTCTTAATTTCAAATACATAAATAATCTTTTGGAACAATGAACAAAACTCGAATAGTAGGTTATATTTCTCAAGAACCAGAAAACACCTAAGAAGAGGAGATGAACCTTCAGTTAGAGCAAGAATCAGGCTTTCCTTTTTTTTCTTTTTCTTTTGAGTCAGAAAGTAAATACTTCAAGTTTTTGGTCTTAGTTGTTAACTATTCAACTCTGCTCAGTGAGGGCAATAGTGCTCCAAATACCTATTTTCAAACCACCAGTGGGCTTGATTTTTTTTTTTTTTTTTTTTTACTCTGGATTAGAGCTTCCTCAGAAAAAAAAAATTTCTGTTGAAGAGTACCATAAATACACAGGCACGTAGGCATAGGGAATGTTTGGAATTTTTAAAATGTGGCATTTTTCCAATTTAATCTGTACCAATACAATACCACAGTGTATAAGAAAGTTTAGAGGGGCCTGGAAAGATGGCTCAGAGGTTAAGAGCATTGGGTGCTCTTGCAGAGGACCTGAGTTTGATTCCCAGCACCCACATGGCAGCTAACAACCGTCTGTAACTCTAGTTACAGGGGATCCAGTACCCTCTTCTGGCCTCCGTGGGCATTGTATGCCATGGGTACACTTACATACATGTAGGCAAAAACCACACATAAAATTAAAAATTTAAAAATTCAGGGCTGGAGAGAAGGTTCAATGGTTAAGAGAACTGGATGCTCTTATAGAGGACCCAGGATTTGATTCCCAGGGCCCACATGGCTAACAACCGTCTGTAACTTCATTTCTAGGGGATTAGATGCCTTCTTCTGACCTCTCCGGGCATTGCACAACACAGGTGCACTTATATATATGCAGGCAATATACTCATACACACACAAAAAAATTTTTTTTTCAGTGATGCAGATCTATTTTATTGAGGAATTTACAAGCTTATATAGGGTCCCTGGACCAATCAGACAAGGATGCAACGACTATGCCATATATGGGCAGACAAAAATTTTTTAAAATAATAAAAATAAATAGTAAATCTTGATACTGTGGGCAAGGAACAGTTTGTCTTTCCCTCTCTAGCTGGAACATGAACTGACTTTGTAACTTCATTATGGCTGCCACTTTATGACCCCTATTTAAAAATAAATGATGGGGGTGGAGAAATGATTTATCATATAAAGTGCTTGCTGTACAAGTGTGAGGGGTACAGTTCAGACACCAAGAACATACATAAAAGCTGCATATGTATGGCAGCATTCTGTAATCCCAGAGCTCAGAGGTGGAGACCTGCACCCACCCACATGCCAGCATGCATACACATGTGTACTTCACACACATAAACAAACATACACAAAAAAATGATAGGGATAAAATGAGCCACGTGAGCTTAAGATACAGCTCAGTGGTAGAGTGCTTGCCTAACATGTAAGAGGCCTTAAAAGGGCTCATTGTTTTTGTTTTATTTTTATGTTTGTTTGGGGTTTTTTTTGCCTTGTTGAGCCAGGGTCTCCCTGTAGCCCCAGCTGGCCTGGAACTCACAGAGATCTGCCTGCCTCTGCCTCCCAAGTGCTGGGATCAAAGGCATGTACTACCATGCCCGGCTTCAAATGTTATCTTTAAGTCACCATTTAAAAACAAAGAAATTATTTCTCCTCTGTTGTATGATCATGGAAAATGTAAATAGTTTTATCCCCTATCTTAACGGATCTTTACTACACAGAAAGTATGTCAAACACATTACATTATGTTGGTCTTTGAATATATGGGTGATAGGTAGCTCTCTAAATAAGGCAATATGAGTATCTTAATAATATGATGATTTTACATTCTGAAACTGTGCCTTTATTTTTGTTTCTTAAGGTGGTCAAGGTGCTGGTCCTTCTCAAAACCAGATGCAAGTGTCCCATGGGCCACCAAATATGATGCAACCCAGCCTCATGGGAATTCATGGCAACATAAACAACCAGCAGACTGGAAGCTCTGGGGTTCCTCAAGTGAACCTGGGCAACATGCAAAGCCAGCCCCAGCAGGGCCCACCATCTCAGCTGATGGGCATGCACCAACAGATTGTGCCCTCCCAAGGCCAGATGGTCCAGCAACAAGGAACTTTGAACCCTCAGAACCCTATGATCCTTTCAAGGGCCCAGCTTATGCCACAGGGCCAGATGATGGTGAACCCTCAAAACCAAAATCTTGGGCCTTCACCCCAAAGGATGACCCCACCCAAGCAGATGCTTTCCCAGCAGGGCCCACAAATGATGGCACCGCATAACCAGATGATGGGGCCTCAGGGGCAAGTTTTGCTCCAGCAGAACCCAATGATAGAACAAATAATGACCAATCAAATGCAGGGGAATAAACAGCAATTTAACACTCAGAACCAATCCAATGTCATGCCGGGACCAGCACAAATAATGAGGGGACCAACTCCAAACATGCAAGGAAACATGGTGCAGTTTACAGGACAGATGTCAGGACAGATGCTGCCCCAGCAAGGGCCTGTGAACAACAGTGCATCTCAGGTTATGGGGATTCAGGGGCAGGTCCTGCGGCCACCAGGGCCCAGCCCACACATGGCCCAGCAGCATGGTGATCCTGCTACTACAGCAAGTAATGATGTCAACTTGTCTCAGATGATGCCTGATGTTAACATGCAACAAACCAACATGGTCCCCCCACACGTGCAGGCCATGCAGGGAAACAGTGCCTCAGGAAACCATTTCTCAGGCCATGGGATACCTTTCAATGCACCTTTCAGTGGTGCACCCAATGGAAATCAGATGTCCTGTGCTCAGAATCCAGGCTTCCAGGTCAATAAGGATGTAACATTAACAAGCCCGCTGTTGGTCAATTTGCTACAGAGTGACATTTCTGCAGGCCATTTTGGTGTAAACAATAAACAAAATAATACCAATGCAAACAAACCGAAGAAGAAGAAGCCCCCTCGGAAGAAGAAGAATTGTCAGCAAGATCTAAAGTAGGTTGTGAGCAGTTTATCTCAGATCTTACTCAGTTTCTATGTGGACACTTGCTGATAGAAAATTCTAATCACATAAAATAAGAACTGGGGATGTGGCTCAATTGGTGGTGGTGCTTGCTTAAAATGTACAAGGCCTAGGCATAAACTGAGTGTAGTAGAACATTCCTGTAATCCTAGCAGGATGTGGAGGCAGAAATATCAGGAGTTCAAGGTCACTCTCAGCAAGTTTAAGGCAAATCTATGTTATATGACACCTTGTCTATAAAATAAAATAAGGGCTGGAGAGATAGTTCAGTACTTAAGAGTACTCCTCTTGCATAGGATCCAGGTTTGGTTCCCAGCACCCACATGGCAACTAACAATCATCTCTTAACTCCAGTTCAGAGGATCCCATGCCCTCTTCTGGCCTTTACGGGCATTGCACACACAGGTATATTAACATACATACAAGCAAAACATTCATACAGTAAAATTAGAGGCAAGGTATGGAGGTACATGCCTTTAGTCCCAGCCATTGGGAGGCAGAAGTAGACAGATCTCTGAGTTCATAGTGAGTTGCTGGGGCTATAGGAAGACACCGTCTCAAAAAAAAGTAAAATGAGATCCTCTTTAATACCAGTTTATAATTTGTTGTCTTTTGTACTGTCCTATTATCTTGTTTATTGTTTTAAAGCAAAGTTGCTTTGTAAATATTTCAGTGCTACTCTTAAAAGATATAGTTCTTTTTAAAATTTTTTTTTATTTTATGTGTATGAGTGTATTGCCTGCATGTATGTGAGTGCACCTGTGTCATGCAATGCTGCAGAGGTCAAAAGACAACTTCGGATTCCCTAGAACTAGAGTTAAGGATGGTTCGGAGCTGGTTGGGTGCTGGGAATCAAACTCAGGTCCTCTGCAGGAGGAGTCAGTGCTCTTAACTGCTGAGCCATCTCTCCAGCCCCAAGATATAGTTCTTTTATATAACCTCACAACTTTCGGGGGGGTTTTTTGGTCTTTTTGAGACAACTCACAGAGCTCCGCCTGCCTCTGTCTCCCAATGCTGGGATTAAAGGCGTACACCACCACACCCAGCTATAACCTCACAATTTTACAGAACGTTACAATTTTTATAACCTTGCAATAAGGAAAATTAATAGAAACTTAATAGTCTCATATTTCCAAACAGTGTTCATTTTTCTGTTTCGTTTTTTTTTTCTTATAGTTTAAAGATCCAAACAAAGTTGATACCTTCCAGTTGACTGATAAATTATCTCTTTAATTTTGCAGTGTCAGTGGAGGTTGTAACACTCATCCTGAAAAGTAACCGGTACCACCACACTGCCACTTCATAAAGCAGTGACTTCCAAGTTTATCCTGACTTTTGTGGTGCTAAAAGAACCAACTGTGTTTTTGGAAGGAAAACTGATTATGGAGACATCCTGCCATTTCTCAAATAAAAATAATTTTTTGCACAGGTGCCTTTTCTTTAAAGGCCTTTGTGATCCCTTAGAAGCTTAGACCCATGCTAAGATAATTGGTCCTTTTAAGTCAGTTACCATTCAGTAAAAATTCTCCAGAGGTACTTTCTCAAGATCACAACAGAAAGGGCAATTTAACAAATTATATTTTATATCTGGAAACTAAGTATTAAGTCATGTTTTTTACTTTGATAAATGTTTCTAGAAGGAATATTGATTGAACTGGATTTTGAGCCTTTAATCATAAAACTGGAATTTAAAGACACTTATTAACAGATAATAGTGACTTATGAATGTAAAACAGATTGAGATAAATTGCTAGGCCAAATATAGTGGCTCATACTTATACTCTTAGTTCTTGAGAGGCTGAGACATCAGGATTGCCTCAAGGTTGAGGCCAGCTTAGGCCACATAGTCAGATTCTGTTAAAAGACAGAGACAGAGGCACAACACAAGGGAGCTTTGTATAAATCAACTTTAATGTTCAAACTAAAAACCAGCTACTTTTTTTTTTGTCTTTTTGAGACAGGGTCTCCCTGTAGCCCCAGCTGTCCTGGAACTCACTATGTCGATCAGGCTGGCCTTGAACTCACAGAGATCTGCCTGCTTCTGCCTCCCAAGTGCTGGGACTACAGGCGTGTGCCACCATGCCGGGCTAGAACCAGCTACTTTTATCACACATTTTTTTGGTTATAGTTTATTGTAGTAACTTGCTGCTTCTTGCTTCCTACTTATTAAAAGCCAATAATTGTATATTAATGTATATTTTCCTGGACTCAGACTTAATAAACACTTTAACTGCCTGATTTTTCTGATAGCTCTTTCTCAATTAAATTCCTTACTGTTATCAACTTGTCAGAACATTTTTATGAGAATAATTTTTTTATTCCTCCCAATGTGCTGGCTCTAAGTAAAATTGCAGTTATTCCTGGGTGTGGTGGCGCATAGGCCTTTAATCCCAGCACTTGAGAGGCAGAGACAGGCGGATCTCTGTGAGTTCAAGGCCAGCCTGGTCTACACAGTGAGTTCCAGGACAGCTGGGGCTACAGGGAGACCCTGTCTCAAAAAAACCAAAAAAAAAAAAAAAAATTGCGGTTATTCAGTTGCCATTAGTATGCATTTTTGCTATCTTACCAGCCCACCATGCTTACTTGTTAGGTCAACACACTGTGAACAGTACCTTGTACAGCATCAGGGTTCTTAGGAAAGAGAGACAATGGGTTAAATAGGAAGATATCTTGCCCTAGTTCTACCCCTAGGTTACTGTGAAACCTTTGGACCTGTCTTATACTCTTAGGGCCTTTGTTTTCTCATCCATAACATGAGGGGACTGAGCCAGGCATAGTGGTGCACACCTTTAATCCCAGCATGCCAGATTCAGAGGCATGATAATCTCTGTGAGAGTGAGGCCAGACTGGTCTACATAGTGAGTTCCAGGCCAGCTGAGGTTACTAGGAGACTGTCCAAAAAACAAAAACAAAAACCTAAATGAACAAAAAACATGAGGGTACTGGAGCAGATATCTGAGAATTTTGTTTGTTGCTATAGAATTCTTTGAAAGTCAAGGATACCTTTAAAATTCTTACCTATAAGAGAGAAGTCATATAAAGAACAAACTGGCATAGGGATTTGGTTGTGCTAAGGACCTGCTTTAGGTACTGATGGTACTTTTGGAGGGATAAGACAAAATACTATCTAAAAGTAGATGACTACAATTTCCAAAGGGAAACTGAAGGTGGAAAGAAAGGTGAAACTGGGAATGATTATAAACTAAATGAGGAATTTATATATCCTATCCTAGTTCCTTGGAAATTTGGACATTACTACTTTTGTCAGCTAACTTGCAGCCTGTTGAATCACTGTCATCTAATTGAATGAACAGCCAGATTAAAGACACTGGTTTTACAGGCATAGTACTTCAGAATATTGATAGCTAAAAATCACAATTAGCTTTAAAACACATAAGAGATGGGTCATTCCATGAATTAGGAATTAAAGAATTAGTAGAAAACACTGCATAAATACAGTGCTTAGAGTAAAAAAAATTTAAGGTTTCATGAAATTGCCATTCTTATGTTAGTATTGAATAACCAGACTAGAAAGCAGTAAGTAATAAGATGATGATGTAAACACATTGTAGTTCTTCAGAAATACAGGAGGTTGGGCTAGGTTCATAAATTTCCTATACAGCTTATTCTCAGATTGTGTTACTTATGTTTTAGCACTGCAGATAATCGACAAGCTGGTCTAGAGGAGGCTGATCAACAGTCATTACCTGGAGAACAAGGAATCAACTTGGACAACACTGGCCCTAAACTGCCAGAATTTTCAAACCGGCCACCAGGTAATAAAATATTAGCTAAAGATTATATACTTGGCATTGTCTATACAGCTTTTCAAGGCTTCTTTCTCTTCTAGGAAATAATGTTTTGCCTACTAACTAGTCTGCTTTACAAATTTAATGTGCAAGCTCTACATTGATATCTAAGTAAATAATATTTCAGATACCACTTCTGTTAGCACATATACATGTGTGCACACATACTTATCTTCTGCTTAAATTATCTTCATTATTTTAAGACTGCCTCAGATCAGACTGAAATGTGAAATGCCTTTTTATTTTTGTCAGCGTCAGTTATAGTTGCTGTCAGAATGAAATAGGATAAGATAGATCTTTTCACTGTACCCTGCTTGCTTACTTGCCTTTCCTGCAGGCTTTCTTCCTGGGATCTTCTTAAGACAGAGAACAATCAAAATTTTCAAGACGATTTTTTAAAATAAATTTTATTATGAATCTTTAAAACATAAACATGTAAAGAGTAACAAAAGACATACCCATGTGGCTATTACCAGTTTAGTAACTTACAATGTATAGTATACCAATATTATTGAAGCTCCCTTCTCTGATTATAAAATATTATCCTTTAAATGTTAAGGAACTTAGGTTGATGAAAATCTAATATCCATTTATTCCAAGTCAGATGTTACAGAACCTATGCCAGACACCACCATATCTCTATACCAGGTTATTCTTAGCCTGAACAGTGACTTCTAACTTTATTCCAGAATGGCACAATTGAAGTTTCACAAACCCTTCATATTTAGGTTACTCTCCTATGGATATTAAAGAGTAATGCTTTGTTTCTTCCTCATTAGTAATTCTACCTCTTTTTTGGCATATTAATAAAAGTGAAGTTATTTTAGGGATAAGTTTTAATCTGTCTTTAGTTTATGTATTTCAAAAGTAAATCCATCATGATGTCAATACTTGGTGTTATTACAAATTTGGCACACTACAGTTATCACTAGACAGTTGAAGCTAGGCAGTCTTTAGTCTTTGGTGAGTATATTCAGAAGATATTGTGACTAGGAAGGTAACCTCTTCCCTAAGGCATATTGGAGCTCTTGTATGAATTCCAGGGTCCCTGTAAACATTTATTGCTTCCTTTCTGCCAACTGGCAACCTGCAGACTGAATTTGGCCTCTAATGGGTTTGAATTGCCATATAGTGTCTTAAATCATGCCTTGAATTTAATTGCCTTTAAAAATAGGCAATCTGCCAAAAGAGAAAAGAAAATGCCAGGCATGATGGTGCATGCCTTTAATCCCAGTATTCGGGAGGCAGAGGCAGGCAGATCTCTGTGAGTTCAAGGCCAGCTGGGTCTACAGGGAGACCCTATCTTATCTCAAAAAAGAAAAGAAAAGAAATAGGCAATCTGCACTGCAGTTGGGCAGTGTCCCAGAACGCTACTGGCTTATACCAGCCTACTTCTCTTTACCACCTGCCTGGCCCCTAAAGGCATCATGGCTTTGTATCCTTTGACTAATAAATGTGGTTATTGATTGTGTTACAGGCACTGTGTGTGTCCTGGCTTTCCCTCTCCACCATCTATCACATCAATCCTTCTTATCACTAGTGCCCTTTGGACTGCTTCCTCTAGCTTCTGGACCCTTTATAGCAGCTGTGCCTTTAGCTCTTACTTTTGAGAGGCCACTGTATTGTCTATGCTGCTCTCTTTGGCATTTAGTGTACTATCTGATAAACTCATTTTAGGGATGAAAGGCAACTATGTTATATCCCTGACATGAATGGACTTTTGCAGAAATTACAATTTTCTTAACGTAGGAACCCCAGACTAAATAAAAACCCTTTGTGTTTGACCTATAGAAATGCCATATGCTATTGGCTTTATAAATGTCAAGAAGTTACTTGGGCCTAAAACTAAAGATGATTTTAAAGAAAATCTTCAAAACTGAGCCAGGTGTGCTGGCTTATACCTGTGGTCTCAGCATTTGGGAGGTGGAGGCAGGAGGGTTAGCAGTTCAAGACCATCCTCAGCCACATAATGAGTTCAAGGCCAACTTGGGCTACTTGAGACCCTGTCACAAAAATTAAAAAATAAAATAAAATCTTCAAAACTGGATTCTACTTACTTGTACCATGGAAATTTTTGACTAGAAGATGTTAATTCATTCTTGAGGACAAAGTCTAACCAAGAGAATTTGGTAGCTGCTCTGTGAAAATCTGGAGCCAGCATGTCTTCCAACTGCCAGAGCCAACTGTTCATGTTCTTGCACCTTCTGAAAACCTTCCAAATGTACTTTCTATGCAACAGTGGAGTAATCCTAATTTATGGAGTTATATCCCTGATACATGCCCACTTTCCCACACTGAACCACCATATTCTTGGTTTAATTTGAACCATCCTATCCTTTCTGCTGATTGTATATGGTTTTTTTCAGAAATTCCAAGTAAAATCCTCACAAAAGAGGGAATCATTTAAGATGTTGCCTTCTGAACATCTAGAAGGCATTGTTCCTCAGAGTTCTTATCCCAAAGTTATGATTATACCTGAGGGTTGGGCTGTGCTTCTGGCTTATTCTCCAATTGTGGATTCATAGAATATTTCTCCAAAGAAAGGTTTATATATATGAAAATAATAGAAATTTAATATGCTTAAAAACTTCAGTATCCTCATATCAGTCCTGTTGTCCTTCTGTTTATCAGCTGATGCACACCCAGGGGCAGTGTAATTCATCCTGTTTCCCCAAAGGATGCAGCATAGTGTTTGAAGCCCATGGACTAGAATAATTGAAAATCCTGTTTAAAGGAACTCAATCCTATAGTTTTATATTTTACTTTCATTGAAGGAATAAAAAGGCTATTTTCATCAAAACTGACTTTAAAGACAATGTGCTACCAGAAAAAGTGAATACTAAATGCCTTATTTTATATGTACAGTGAATTACAGATTATGTCTATCTGAGACCTAAATTCTGGATGGCCAGCCATTTGCTGTTGATAAAGATTTTTTTTTCTTTTCATGTTTGGCTGAATGATTCAGCCATTTGTAGTACATATCACAGTCTTAATACAGTAATGCCTCATTTGCATCCTGGACACTGAGGGGCTTCATGTTCTTAATGCTTTTCTTTTTGCTTCCTTAAGCAGTGTGCCCCCTTGCTTGTGCCAAATAATTAGGGGCTGTCCCTGGAGCAGCATGCCTGAGCTGTTTGTGCACAGTCTGCTACCTAGATGAGTACTGCTTAGCTATGCTCGAAAGGTAGCAAAATTTTCTTGCTGAAAATCTAACTTCCCTGATTTTGGGGGGCTTGTTTTAGGTTATCCTACTCAACCAGTTGAACAGAGGCCACTGCAGCAGATGCCTCCTCAACTCATGCAACATGTGGCACCCCCACCACAGCCACCACAGCAGCAGCCACAGCCTCAGCAGCAGCAGCCACCACCACCTAGTCAGCCACAGTCTCAGCAGCAGCAACAGCAGCAGCAACAACAAATGATGATGATGTTCATGATGCAGCAAGATCCTAAATCTGTTAGGCTTCCAGTCTCCCAAAATGTCCATCCTCCACGGGGCCCTCTGAACCCAGACTCCCAGAGAATGCCCATGCAGCAAAGTGGCAATGTACCTGTCATGGTCAGTTTGCAAGGACCTGCCTCTGTGCCACCATCACCTGATAAACAAAGAATGCCAATGCCTGTGAATACTCCTTTGGGAAGTAATTCAAGGAAAATGTTATACCAGGAGAACCCACAGAATTCTTCTAGCTCACCAATAGCAGAGATGCCTTCACTTCCTGAAGCTAGTGGCAGTGAAGTACCATCTGTTTCAGGAGGCCCAAATAACATGCCTTCACATTTAGTGGTTTCTCAGAATCAGTTAATGATGACAGGACCTAAACCTGGACCATCTCCCCTTTCAGCAACTCAAGGTGCAACTCCCCAGCAGCCCCCTGTAAATTCCTTGCCCAGTTCCCATGGCCACCACTTTCCAAATGTGGCTGCTCCAACCCAGACGTCTAGGCCTAAAACACCAAACAGAGCCAGCCCCAGACCCTATTATCCTCAAACACCCAACAACCGCCCTCCCAGCACAGAACCATCAGAAATCAGTCTGTCACCAGAAAGACTCAATGCTTCCATAGCAGGACTCTTCCCTCCACAGATTAATATTCCTTTACCTCCTAGGCCAAATTTAAATAGGGGCTTCGATCAACAGGGCTTAAATCCAACAACTCTAAAGGCCATTGGGCAAGCACCTTCAAATCTTACCATAAATAATCCTTCTAATTTTGCTGCCCCACAAACTCACAAATTAGAATCTGTGGTGGTGAATTCTGGAAAACAGCCTAATCCTGGAGCAACTAAACGAGCAAGTCCAAGTAACAGTCGCAGGTCTAGTCCCGGGTCCAGTAGGAAAACTACTCCAAGTCCTGGAAGGCAAAATTCAAAAGCCCCTAAACTTACTCTGGCCTCTCAAACAAGCACCACCCTGTTGCAGAACATGGAGTTGCCTAGGAATATGTTGGTCAGTCCCACTCCTCTTGCCAATCCCCCCCTACCTGGAAGCTTTCCCAGCAACAGTGGACTCAATCCTCAGAATCCCACCGTGCCTGTGGCTGCAGTTGGGGCTGTTCTTGAGGATAACAAGGAAAGCTTGAATGTTCCTCAGGACAGTGATTGCCAGAATTCCCAGGGTAGGAAGGAGCAGGTAAACATTGAGCTAAAAGTAGTCCCTGCCCAAGAAGCTAAAATGGTTGTCCCTGAAGAGCAATCCAAAAAGGATGGGCAACCTTCAGATCCCAACAAACTCCCCAGTGTTGAAGAAAACAAAAATTTGATGTCTCCTGCCATGAGAGAAGCACCAACATCGTTAAGCCAACTTCTTGACAACTCTGGAGCTCCTAATGTGACCATTAAACCCCCTGGGCTTACAGATCTGGAAGTAGCACCTCTAGTAGTTTCAGGGGAGGACCTCAAAAAACCACCTGTCATTCCCACACTGCAGGATCCGTCTTCTTCTAAGGAACCCTCTAATTCCTTAAACTTACCTCACAGTAATGAGCCGTGTTCAAACCTTGTGCATTCAGAATTGAGTGAGGTCAGTTCTAATGTTGCACCAAGCATCCCTTCACTAATGTCAAGACCTGTCAGCTCTTCTTCCATTTCTACTCCCTTGCCCCCAAATCAAATAACTGTATTTGTTACTTCCAATCCCATAACCACTTCATCTAACACATCAGCAGCCCTGCCAACTCACTTGCAGTCTGCATTGATGTCAACAGTTGTCACAATGCCCAGTGTGGGTAACAAAGTTATGGTTTCTGAGGGACAGTCAGCTGCTCAGTCTAATGCCCGGCCTCAATTCATTACACCTGTTTTTATCAATTCATCTTCAATAATTCAGGTTATGAAAGGATCACAGCCAAGCACAATTCCTGCCACCCCACTGACAACCAACAGTGGCCTGATGCCTCCCTCCGTTGCAGTTGTTGGACCTTTACATATACCTCAGAACATAAAATTTTCTTCAGCTCCTGTAGCACCTAATGTCCCTTCCAATAGTCCTGCTCCAAACATACAGACAGGTCGGCCGTTGGTTCTAAACTCACGAGCCACTCCTGTTCAGCTGCCTTCCCCACCTTGTTCATCCTCTCCAATTGTCGCTCCTAATCCTTCTGTCCAGCAAATAAAAGAATTAAATCCAGATGAGGCTAGTCCTCAGGTGAACACCTCAGCAGATCAGAGTACGCTGCCCTCTTCACAGTCAACCACAGTGGTTTCTCCCCTTTTGACCAATAGTCCAGGCTCCTCTGCCAATCGGCGAAGCCCAGTCTCATCTAGTAAGGGCAAAGGAAAAGTGGACAAAATTGGCCAGATTTTGCTGACCAAGGCATGTAAGAAAGTTACAGGCTCTCTGGAGAAAGGGGAAGAACAATATGGTGCAGATGGAGAGACTGACAGCCAAGGGCTAGAGACCACAACTGGGCTAATGGGAACAGAACAGTGCTCCACAGAGCTGGACAGTAAAACCCCAACACCCCCAGCGCCCACTCTACTAAAAATGACCTCTAGCCCTGTGGGCCCAAGCTCCACCTCAACAGGACCCATCTTACCTGGCGGTGCTCTCCCCACCAGTGTACGCTCAATAGTAACCACCTTGGTACCCTCTGAGCTCATCTCCACGGCGCCGACCACAAAAGGCAATCATGGTTGCGTAGCATCTGAGCCACTTGCAGGTGGCCTAGTGGAGGAGAAAGTGGGATCCCATCCAGAGCTTCTACCCAGCATAGGTATGTACTTGAGCTTGGCATCAGCTCCTCATGTCAGTTTTTTGCTGACTTGTCCCACAAGAGAGAAAGCATGAGTCCTTTTCTACTTGAAGGAAGAATGGCAGTAGTTTTAAAAATAGAAAAATATGCTTTAAAATCCCATATTCAGTTTACATTTATTAACATGGTTCTCTCCAGGCTTCTGAACTAATGATGATGATATATGGTTCATTTATATATAAAATTTCTCAGTTTAAAAAGAAGCATTTTCACATACATTATCTCACATCATCTTTATACAGACCATCAGGTAATCTTACGTCTTCCTATGGATGAAAGGTGGAAGCTCAGAGACATTTTAACATTTGTTCAGCCTATACTGTGAGTCTGCAGCCTGACACAGTCCTCTGGGTATGAATAGCAGCCTCTCTTCTTTTTCCTTCTCGTGATGAAGGCTTGCTTGAAACTGTCTCAGAGCAGGTTCTCTCTGCCTTATTTCCATTGTACATCACCTTAGGGACCTTTCTGTTTGGGCTGCTCCAGAAAACCAGGTTTCATGATAATAAACAAGTTTCCAAGTGGTGAAGAGTCAGATAGGCTTGAGTTGCTAACAGTACCAGCATATGCCAGCTTGATGGGCTGGAACAAGTTTCAGTTCTTCCTTCGTAATATGGAGACAATAATAGCTATAAGATTTTAATGAGGTAATGCCTATAACATGTTTATCACAAGGCCTAAAATATAATTGATCGATAAGGGGTTTAAAATGTTATTACCAGTTTCTTTTGGACGTGGTATCTTTGTGCATTCCATGAGTGGATATCTAGTTCAAGTTATTTCCTATGCACTGCTAAGGTAGGCCAATTATGGAAACATAAGTGACCTTATAGCTCCCTTCCTTCCTTCCTGTCACTTTTCCTCTGCCTTTCTCTTCCTGTGAGGCTTAAGTGGTGCAGAAACTCTATTTTCCTAGAGACAAACCAGTCTTGCACTGCCCAGAGCTGGGAAGGACTTTGCAGTATACTAAGTTAGCTAATAGTCCCCTTCTTATTTATGCAGCTAAAATACTTTGAGCACCTATAACTTAGGAGGAGCAGCAGAAAGAATATGGGCTTCAGATTATGATCAGAGTTCAATTTTAGCTCCACTATTTACAGTCTCTTGAATTCTTTGTACTTTGCCTATAAAATGAAGATTATAATCCCTCCTTTCAGAATTTTTAGGATTCAGTGAGAAGATTTAGCATGAACTGGCTAGCATACTGCCTCATGCAGCACTCGGAAAGATTACTTCACCTCCTGTCTGCCTCTCTACCTCAGTGTCCAAGATAGAAGGAGAAATGTGAAGGCCTACAGGGAGCTCATTACACTTAGAGGAGACGGACTTCACAGGGGATGGGAGTGGGGTGGTTCTGTGTTTTAGTTTTGAGTTTCGTTGATGTAGGTGACCATAGAATTGAAACAGCTTAGCATGGTGGTATGCACCTATTATCCTAGCATTTAGGAGGAGGCGGCAAGAGAATCAAGAGTTCAGGTCCATCCTGAGCTACATAGTGAGTTTGAGACCAAGCTAAGCCACATGAGACCTTGTCTAAGAAAAAAATAGAAGAAACTGGTGTAGCTTAAGTATATTCTCTGCTGTTAAATATATTTCCCTTTCTATTTTCCTTTAGGGAACGTTTTCCCCCTGACATTAAGAGAAAAATGGAGAGATTAGAAAATATTTTTATTTGGATCATATATAATACTAGAAAAACATAAGCTTTGGGAAGATGAACTAGCATTTGGAAAAGGTTTCCAGTTTTAATGAATTTGATTATTTTGCTTACAGTGATTGTTTCAATTCTTTTTCAAAGGAACTTAAGTGCTTCTATCTTGAAAATGTGAGAACCAATTCTGAAGTTAAAAATGGAAGTTGAGGCCCCGCATGGTAGCACATGCCTTTAATCCTAGCATAGGCAGGTAGATCTCTGGGAAGTTGAGGCCTGCCTGGTCTACATAGCAAGTTTCAGGCCAGCTAGGGTTACCAGGAGACCCTGTCTGGAAAAAAAAAATAGAAGTTGAGGTATAATTTTAAGGTATATCAGATAAGCATCCAAAATGAATTCTTAGGTTAGTAAGCAGAGAAAGAAATCTACAAAATTCAGTTTCCACCAAAGGGCAAAACTCTCACAGTTGCAGAGTTTAACCAAGATTTTGGCTGAACTGTCAAAATGAGAAGGCATACCCTTGAGCAACTATGGCATATCTGTGCCTTAAACTTTTACTGTGTTATCTAGAAGTTATGTTCTAGAGCACATCATATATTCCACTCCTCAAGGGTCTAAGATCTTTCTGTCCTTCAAAGACTAATTCTGGCATTTCTTCCTTTAATGTGCCTTCAAATTTTCAACTTGGACTATCTCTTCCACTCTGGACTTCCATGGCAGTTTATACTTTGTATGTCTGTTTCATATGACATCACAGTGCACTCCAGTATACCACATGTATTTATTTTTTCTTTAATACTAGGCTGAATTTCTGATGTGCAAGAAGAATGTAATTTGGTCTCTGAGGATGCCTGGCACAGTGCTTTGCCCCTAGAAAGTTCTTTGTAACTATATCTCTGAAAAGTAAATAATATTAGATTGACTTATTCATTTAAGTATGAATTTATTTTCTGCTTTATGCCCATCACTCTTGCTAGATGCTATAGAAAAATGCAGAACTGTATCATTGTTAGTTCTCAAGGAACATAATGTTAGGAGGGGTAAGAGGATTTTTAAAATGTTCAGGTGACTGATATAGTCATTCTAAAAGTAGCTTGGATTTCTTGCTAAGACATAGTTTTGAGTTGTGGGTGGTGTGTGCTTATAATCCCAGCATGCTAGAGGATCAGGAGTTTAAGTTCAGATTGGGGGAACCTAGTAAAGAGCCAGACAAAAGGAAAAAACAGTAATGATCAAAAATTGACCCTAGCCAGTGTGGCAATGTGTGCCTTTAATCCCAGCGCTCAGGGAGGCAAAAGCAAGCTGATCTCTGTGTGATTGAGACCAACTGGGGCTACAAGGGAGACCCTGTCTAAAAGAAGCAAACAAACAAATTGACCCTAAAACTGTGGTTGTTGTTCTCATGATCATCCATCTCCTTACCTGAACTTTATGCACATAAAAAGGAGAAATGAATACCCTTTATGGTAGTCCTCACTAATTTAGAGTAGTTGATTTTTAAAGCCTTATTAAAGATCAGCTTCAAGCACTGCCTTCTAAGACTATCAGTTTCAGCAGTTCCTTATTTTCTTGATTCAGTCTTTCTAATTTAATTAGGAAAAAAAAAAGAAGTAAAAGACCTATTTTTGTTTTGTTTTGTTTTGCCTTAGCCCCTTCACAGACTTTAGTCCCAAAGGAAACTCCAGCCACAGCACTGCAGGGATCTGTTGCCAGACCAGGTAAGGCACACTGTGGAACAACTTCTTGGAGTGGGATGAGTTACATGTGAAGGAGCTAGTGTTGTCCTCAGTGTCACATATTCTCATGTCAGTAAGGATCTGGAATGGTCTTACTTGCTTCTAAGCAAACTTCAGTTGCATGGCAGAACTTGTGCAGTACTCGGGATATTTTCCCAACCATCTTGTTCACTTTCTCATTTATAGTGTTAGCCAGTGTCTCAAGTAGGTCACTTCTGTACTTGTCTCTCTACCATCCAACCATGAATAGTTTCCCTGTTCATGACCCGGATACCCAGAGCTGGCAGCTAATTAGCTGGCATATGGTTACTTACTGGCATGGCAAGCATTAATGCACCAAAGTAATGATTGGATTATCATGACAGAAGTAGTTTATTCAGAGAACCTCTGCCTTCAGTGAAGCAGAATTATTTCAGCTATCTCCAGATGTTTTCTTGTGAACAGGACATTGTAAATAGCACTAGGGGTGGTGTTACTGGAAGGAGGAGTCCATGGTAATCTAACAGATAACTGCTGTGAAATGGTAGGTTAGTTCTGCATGTATAAGGATCTTAATGAAGTAAGAGCACTTCTGCCCTCACAGATTACGCAGTACAGCAGACCATTATCACAGATATGTTACAGTTTAGTTTTACTTGGTTCCTCATGACTAAAGGTTATTGAAGGGTGCAAAAAAGAATGATTGGTTCCTACAAGAAGTTAGAATGTCATTGAAAGTATATACTTGACTAGAGAGATGATTGAGTGGTTAAAAGCATTCAGTGCTCTTTCAGGGGACCAGAGTTCCATTCCCAGCACCCATGTCAGACAGCTCAGAGCCTCCTGCAACTCTACCTTGAGGGTATCTGACACCCTTTTCTGGCCTCCACAGGCACCTGCACACAAATGCACATACATTCATGCACATACACACATAAATCACAAATCTTTTTATAAAAGTGAAAGTATACACCTACTAAAATTAGTAAGAAAAAGCACATTTGATTTTTGTAAATGTATGCCGATAAAAATAGGATATAACTTGTGGGTGCTTTAAATTTTGCTTCAGGGTTCTACACCCTGTGTGATTTTCTGCTTCATGCCGTGGGAAAAAATGAATGTGCAAAACACATTTCAGCTACCTGGATTCTTTGCTTCCGACTGCCTGCATGACAACTGACATTGTGCTGGGCATTTGGGAAGGTTCAGAACAGAAAGTGCTCAGAAAAGAAGTTCTGTAGTAACACCTTTTTTCTCTAAGAAAAGGAGCAACTAGAAATGGGAAAGAAATTCATTTCCTGCCCCCAATCCTTTTTTTAAATGCAGATTCCTGAGCCTCATCCCTCAGTCCTTGAGTGAAGCTGTCTGTGAGATGGGCCTGGTGATCTGCATTTTTAAATATTCTATTTATTATTTTAATTTTATGTGTATGAGTGTATTGCCTGCATGTATGTAAGTGCGCCCATGTCATGCAATGCCCATAGAGGTCAGAAGAAAGCACCAAACTGGAGTTACAGATGGTAGTTAGCCACCATGTAGATGCTGGGAATTGAACCCAGGTTCTCTGCAAAAGCAGCCTGTGCTCTTCACCACAGAGCCATCTCTCCAGCTCCCTAAATCTTTTTAAAATTTATTGTTCTCTGGGTGGCATGCCCCTTTAATCCCAGCATTTAGGAGGCAGAAACAGGTGTATCTCTGTGACTTTTAGGCCAACCAGAACTATACAGTGAGACCTTGTCTTAAAAAAAAAAAAATTACTAGGACCTATAAAAATGTCTTCAGCAGTTAAGAGCACTGACTGCTCTTGCAGAGGACCTGAGTTCAGTTCCGAGCACCTACATAGCAGCTAATGACTGTCCTTAATTCCAGTTCCAGGGGAATCCACTGCCCTCTTCTGGTCTCCACAGGCACTACAGAATCCAAGTACATTTAACATACATGGAGGTAAAATACTCATACACATAACAGTAATTTTTAAAAATTTGTTTTTATTTTATTAGACAATTTCATACACGTATATAATGTATTTGATCACATTCACACACCCCATCACCTTCTCTTATCCTCCCACTCCCTTCTTCCCAGGAAGTTTCCCTCCTTTCATGTCATTTTTTTTTGGTCTTTTTGAGACAGGGTCTCCCTGTAGCCCCAGCTGTCCTGGAACTCACTATGTAGACCAGGCTGGCCTTGAACTCACACACAGAGATCCACCTGCCTCTGCCTCCTGAGTGCTGGGATTAGAGGCATGTGCCACCATGCCCGGCCTTCATGTCCTTTTTTTTAATGACCCACTGAGTTTAATTAGGGCTGCTTGCATAAGCATTAGCTGTTGTTATTTACTGGAGCATGGGCAACTTACCATTGAATGCAGTACTGAAGAAAAATGACTTCCTCTCCCCCAGTAGCCATCACCTGCCAATAACCCTTCAATTAAGAGTGAGGCCTCATGAGCACCTCCCACATTCTATGATGAAATGTTAACTCCATCCCAACTCTTTACTCCAGAAAATGGACTTTATTCTATTTTTCCTCCTTATCAGAGTAATTGGCTAAAGAATCCTGTACCTTTTTAAAGTTTAGCTTATATGAATCTCTTTAAAATTACCTCAGTGGGGCTGGAGAGATGACTCAGCAGTGAAGAGCACTGGCTGCTCTTCCAGCGGACCGTGATTCAATTCCCAGCACCCTCCTGATGGGTGACAACCACCCTCAGTTCCAGGGTATCCATCTTGCACAACATTGGTTCACTTACATACATGCAGGCAAAACATGTACAAACATAAAATAAATTTAAAATTTTTTTAAATTACCTCAGAAGCCAAGTCTGGTGGTATATACTTATAATCCCAGTATTTGAGAGGCAGAGACCCAAGGATTAGGAGGTCAAGGTCATCTTTAGCTGCACAGGACCCTGCTTTAAAAAAAAAGAAAAAGACACCCTTACAACCTTCCACTTCTCAATGCCTCATCGATTAGTGTAAAAATTCTTATAATCATCCTCTTGTTTCACAAGAACACACTAACCTAATTTGGCATGTACCTTTAATCCCAGCACTCAGAAGGCTAAGGCAGAAGAATTGCTAATATAGGGCTAGCATAGGCTGTGTATCAGGTTCCAGGCCAACTTGTGCTATAGATTAAGACCCTGCCTCAGAGGAACAGAATGAGAACTATTCAAGGTTAGCACCACCACCCTTTTTCTTTTTGAGCTTTTTGAGACAGGGTCTCCCTGTAGCCCCAGCTGGTCTGGAACTCCCCATGTAGACCAGGCTGGCCTTGAACTCACAGAGATCTGCCTGCCTCTGCCTCTCGAGTGCTGGGACTAAAGGCATGCACCACCACGGCCGGCTTAACACCCCTTTTTACTTGAATCATTTGTATTACTTAGTATATATTAAAGGGGAATTTTTATGCTCCAACTGAACCAGCCAAGGTAGTAGCAACCAAAGAAGGAGTTAATGTCTATTTCTTGAGATGTTTCTAGATCTTCTTAGCATTGAAGTGGGTAATATAGTTGCTTGTATTTTTCATACTAGGCATTGAGAAGTCAAATAATTTGGCCACAAATACATGGATAAGAAATGACATCAAGCTAGGTATGGTGGATCATACCTATGATCCAAGCCCTTGGGTTGAGACAGGATGATTACCATGAGTTTGAGACCAGCCTAGGCTGCGTAGTGAGTTCCAGGACAGCAAGGGCTACAAAGAGAGAACTGTTTCAAACCTCCAAACCCACCAACGAGAAAAAAAATAAATCAGATAATCTGACTTATCTGGCTTCAGGGAGATTACCGTGTACTCAGTAGGACAGCCTAGGTATTGAACATGCTAGATTCCCTACATGGGAAAACAGACACAGGTCTGTGGAGACCTAAGGCAGGAGACTTTGTTATCTGATATATTGTGGAAAGGCTTTTGTAAAAGATGGAGCTACCATGCCAGCGTAATGGTGTACATCTTTAATCCTAGCACTCGGGAGACAGAGGCAAACAGATCTTGTGAATTTGAGGCCAGCCTGGTCTATATCACAACTTCCATGCCAGTCAGGGATATATAATGAGACCTTGTCTCAAACAAAGCAAAAACATAGATGGAGCTACCTAAAGACATGATAGAGGAAACAGATGTTTTTCTGCTGGTGCTGAAAAGAAGTGTCTGGTAAACCCAGAGGACACATTGATACAAAATTCTATTTGAGTTGTTTTTGGAGGGCATTGCTTAGAGGTTAAGAAATCTGTGAAGTATCTCAGAAACATGATGAAGTCTATGGGCAGTATATCAAAGCAGGGCTCTCTGCCCTCTAAAATTCAGAGGAAAAAATACATCTTTAATAAATATTGAAGACATGTTTGAAGACTATTACCTTTAAAAAGAAAATGCAGGCGGGTGAAGATATTTTAAGAATAAAAACAATCTCTTCTATACAAAGGGAAGAGGCTTATTTTACTAAGGTAGTTGTAACTGGGTGAAATATGAACCAGGCAGTGTGAATTTAGCTCTGTTGATCCAAACAAGGTTATTTCATGGTGTAAAGAAATAAAAATAGACCAAGTAAGTATCTTGATGTCCCCAACAAACCAAGTTGGATCAACATCAACTTGTCTCCATACCATGTAGGGTGAGAACAGGCACAGAGACCTGTTCGCCTAAATAAGGCATTCAGGATTCCTGTAGACTCCTGGCTTCTCCCTGTGGACACATAACAGCAGCTGCCACATCTCATTCTGTCCTTTGCATTTTTTTACAGAACTTGATGCAAATGCTGTCATAGTCTCTGGACAAAGGTAAGATGATCATTTCTGCAGACTTAGCATGATTATAGCATAAGCCTCTTTGAAGGGTATCTGCTTTTTCAGTCCTTAAACTCTCCCCACGTGTCCTTTTCCTATACTCTTGTACCAGTCTGTTTTTATTACTCACATAGAGAGCTTCTATAAGTACCTAACTCCTCCAGGGTAACATTTCTCTTAATAAAACTTGGTGGCTGAGTTTCTTTTGATTGTTCCAAAAACTGAATGAGCTGGCATATTCAGCACTGAGTGAGTAAATAACTGTTCTATATATATAAGAGCTGTTTTCGGGACTATTTATAATCCTTGTGAGCCTGGCAGTGTGGTGCATGTCTTTAGTCTCAGCACTTGGGAGCCAGAGGCATGTGGATCTCTGTGAGGTTGAGGCCAGCCTGGTCTATATGGCAAGTTCCAAGCCGGCTGGGTGTACAGGGAGATCCTGTCTCAAAAAGACAAAAATAGCTGGGCGTGGTGGTGAATGCCTTTAATCCCAGCACAGAAGGCAGAGGCAGGCAGATCTCTATGAGTTCAAGGCCAGCCTGGTCTACATAATGAGTTCCAGGCCAGCTGGGGCTACAGGGAGACCCTGTCTCCAGAAAAAAAAGCAAAGGACAAAAACAGTCCTTGCACATACCTTCTAAACATAGCTGTTTGATCCTCAAGGTAAAAGAAAGTAAACAAAGTATGGTCTGACACACATGTATGTAAGTGTATCCATGCTGTGCAATGCTGTCGGAGGTCAGAAGATTCCCTCAGAACTGGAGTTAACTTGTTAACCTCCGTGTCAGTGCTGGGGATCAAACCCAGGTCCTCTGCAAGAGCAGCCAGTGCTCTTAACTGCTGAGCTGTCTCTTGAGCCCTGAGTTTGTAAAATATCTTAAGTCATTTTCTCATTTTTCATATCAGCTAACATTGTTTGAATACTATTACTTGCCACATTCCGGCATACAGGCTCCCTAGATGTATTATCTCACGTGATTTACATAGTATCTATTAGGGTAATAAATTCTGTCCTGTAGATGAGAAATCTAAAAGTCAGAGAGCTTTAAATTGCCTAGGATTGCAGATACAACAGATGATGAAGCCAACAGTCAAACCTATTCCTGGATTTGTCCTCACATTTGACCTATGTATTACACCAGACAAGTTGAGGATTTGTGGATAAGAAATCAGGAGGATAAGGAGTTAAATATCATTGCTAATAAATGCATACTCCAACTTGACCCTAATCATCTGATTCCAAATTCATCGTTACTCCTAATATACCACTCTGGCCATCTGATTTTATTTGGATTGAACTAATAGTTTCAAATATGCCAACTCTTTGTCTAGGAAAAGTCTAATCAGATCAAAAATATTTCATAGGTTTCTGTTTCCAGAATTGCCTGAACACTGACCACATAAAAACAAGAACAGTATTGCTGTGGCTTTTGTTTTGCCAAGACAAAGAGGTTACACCATTAGGAATCTTCCTTCCTCAGAATCTTAGACTATTTTCTGGACTCAGAACACCATCCTTGTACCCTGTAACAGGAGATGTTGATCCTTTTGACTTAAAATTCCACCCTAGCTCTAGTCTGGCCTCTGACTTTTTTTGGTTTGTGGTTTTATTTATATTATAGCTATTTTATATAAAGCTAAGGTAATGGACAGTGTAGCTCAATTCTCAGCTATAATGTTACTAGCAAAGGGTCTTCTGGCTATAACGAACAGTGGAGAGGTAGGAAAGTTGATAATCAAACCATGGTTTGTATCTTTAAGGAACTCATAATCTAGTGAAGGCACAAGACATCAAAATAAAACATGCTGGGGTTGGGGATTTAGCTCAGTGGTAGAGCGCTTGCCTAGCAAGTGCAAGGCCCTGGGTTTGGTCCTCAGCTCCGAGAGAAAAAAAGAAAAAGACAAAATAACAAAATAAAACATGCTGTACAATTCAATGGCTGCCCTAGAAGGTCAAGTATCTATAGACTTGGACTTTGAACCCAAAAGATAGAAGAGACTTGGGAAGAGACCCATAGAAGATTTCCCAGAAGAAGCAGTCTTTAACTTGTTTTGTCACATTATTTTTATTTCAGTTCCATGTCTTGCAAGAAAATTTAATCAGATTTTTGAGGATCTTAATAAGCATTTTGAACCATGAAAAAATAGTAAAAACTTTATTTAAAAATTTTTCAAATTACTATCAGAATTAAAGCCAGATGTTGTGGCACATGCCTGTAATCCGAGCACTTGGGAAGTGAATGCCAGAGGATCAGTTTAGTTAAGGTCATCCTCAGCTATGTAGTAAATTTGAGGCTAGCTTGGACTACATGAGACCTTATCTCAAAAAAACAGATCAGAAGGTGCTGGAGAGATGGCTCAGCAGTCAAGAGCACTTGTTGCTCTTGTAGAGGACCTGGGTTCAGTTCCCAGGTCCCTACATAGTGGCTCACAACTGTCTAAAACTCCAGTTTGTCATAAAAACATTTTTTATGACTGCATGTGGATATTCTATAATTTAGTTAATTGATCTATTAGACATTTTTTAGGTCTGTAAATTTCTATAAATAAATCATTTTGACATCTTTGGGTATCATTAAAGGTCTGAAAAATACGTGTTTCCAGCAAAGTGTAGTAATTCACACCTGTAATCACAACACTCAAGAGACTGAGGCAGGATTGCCTTAAGTTCAAGGCTAGGTTAGGCTATATAGAATTCTAAGCCAGCTTGGGCTATGCTGTGAGTCTCTGCCCCCCAATTTATTTTATATATATATATGCTCCCGCAAACATGATGAGGGTTCCTAAAACCCACTGAACTTTCTGCAAGTAATGTGGCAAGCACCAGTCCCACAAAATACAGGAAAGGCAGTAGTTCTCTGTATGCCAGGGAAAGTGACATTATAGCCACAGTGTGTCAGTGGTGGACAGACTAAGCCCATTTTCTGCAAAAAGACTAAAACCATCAAGAAAGTTGTACTGAAGCCAGAGTGTTGGGCCCAACTGCAGATCTAAGAGAATGCTGGCTACCAAGAGATGCAAGCATTTTGAACTGGTAGGTGGTGAGAAGAGAATGGGCTAAGTGATGCAGTCCTAAGCCGATTTCATGATGAAGACAATTAAATCATAAGGCTATATTTTTTAATGAAATAATTTTAGATTTATTTCTTTAGGCTCCTAGAAATGGAATTGCTAAGGCAGAGAATACCAAGTTTTCTCAACATTGACTTCTGAATCAGATAATTATTATAGGCATCTGTCTTTACACTGTAGAATGTTTACCCAAAGATGCCAGTGGCTCCCTTCCTGGATTGTGACAATCAAAAAATATATCCACAGTTGGGAATATAGCTTACTCTAAAGAATTGCTCCTTACTGAGAATCATTGGGTTACACAATTGATACTCTATCAGGACTGTATGAAAATATTTTTGTCTATGTCCTTAACAATATAGCCCATTTTAAATCTTTGCCTGAAGTGTTGAAGTTGGAGCATTCAGTGTATCTGCAGTGTACTGTGAATATATTCTCATAATATGACTTACATTATGCCATTATCTAACTGTACAAGGTTTATAGTAAATACTAATAGATACTCAAATTTTGCCAGATTTTTTTTTTTGAAACTATATAGCCCTGATTGGCCTGGAAACTGGAACTCACTCTGTAGACCAGGTTGACCTCTAACTCAGAGATCCACCTGCTTTTGCCTCCCAAAGAGCTTGGGAGGCAAGGTTGCTAGGATTAAAAGCATATACTAAAATAAATTTAAGGGCTGAGAGGTGGCTCAGCAGTTACGAGCATTGACTGTTCTTGCAGAAGACCCAGGTTCAATTCCTAGCACCCACATGGCAGCTATGAACTGTCCTTAACTCCAGTTCCAGGGGAATCCTCTTCTGACTTCCGAGGCATTGTATGACACGGTGTACTCACATACATGCAGGCAATACGCTCATACACATAAAATAAATAAATTTAAAAAAGCATACACCATCATGCCCAGCAGTTTCCTAGATTTTAGATGCTACTTTGAGCTAGTAGCTGTTTTCAAACATGTTTAAATACCTTTTATACCTAAAATTTATATAATCTAAAATAATTTTTGAAGGGAAATACTACCTCAGGAAAATGAGAAAAGATTTAAGGGGGAATTTTTCTAGTTTGCCTTCAATTGCTGTGACAAAAACACTCTGATCAATACCAACTTGGGAAGGAAAGAGTTTATTTTATCTTACATTTTCCAGGTTACAGCTCATCACTGAGGAGCCCAAGGTAGGAGGAACTCAGGGCAGGAACCTGGAGCACAGAGCTAAAGCATAGGCCATGGAGGAACACTGCTTACTGGCTTGCTCCCTTGGCCTGTGCTCAGCCTTCTTTCTTATATAATACAGGACCACCTGTCCAGGGGTGGTACTGCCCACAGTGGGCTGGGCCCTCCCACATCACTCAACAGTCAAGAAAATGCCCCAAAGACATGGCCATAGGCCAGTCCAGTGGAAGCAGTTTCCCAGTTGAGGCTCCGTCTACCCAGGTGTGTCAAGTTGACACACATACATCATCACTATTAAACCACGAGCTCTTTTTTTTTTTTTTTTTTTTTTTTTTTTTTTTTTAGCATGGACTCTGTGTAGCCCCAATTGGCCTGGAACTCGCTATGTAGACCAGACTGGCCTCAAACTCAGAGATCTGCCTGCCTCTGCTCCATAAGTGCTGGAATTAAAGGAAGCTTTCCATTTCTTATCTAAGATATGTCATCAGTATCACAGCATAAAACAGTACAACTTTAAAAATCGCATAGTTCTTTGAAAAATGCAAACACTTTAAAAGTTTAAAGTCTCTTAAAAGTCTCTCAGCTGTGGGCTCCTGCAAAATAAAAGACAAGTACTGTTTTATTTAAAAGGGAAGAATTGGGAACACTTAAGCAAAACCTTAGTCCAGCAAAGTAGCTCAAGGCTGGACATCTGGGATTCACTCATGATCTTCTGGGTTCCAGAGGGTTTCAGCAGCTCTACTTCTCTGGCTCTGCCATTCACAGCACACACAGCTTGGCTCTCAGGCCTAGACCAGCTCCATTCCACACCTGCTAACCTTGGTGGTCATCCCATGGTGCTGGCATCTCCACTGAAACTGAGGCTGCACTTTCACTAATGACCTTTCCTGGCCCCTCAGTGTGCCAAGCCTCAACTGCTCTGTGACCCCTTGACACTTTGAACACCAGAACCAAGCAGGAGTTACACATTAACAATCCTGCTTTCAGCTTGAGATGGAGGCTTGGGCCCCCTCCGGACCTAGCTTCTGTGCACGGACCCTGAGGAAATACTTCCCAGAAGATTTCGCCTCACAGCTGATTTTTCAGCTCCAGCTAACCAGCATCAATTGTCCCAGTAAAACAAGTTTCACTTCAATGGTTCTGGTCTCTTCTTAATCACAGCTGATTCTTCAGCCCCAGCTGACAAGAACCCATAGATTCTCAATTCAGAATATCACACAAGGGGCTGGAGAGATGGCTCAGCGGATAAGAATGCTAACTGCTCTTAGCTGGGCATGGTGGTGTACGCCTTTAATCCCAGCACTTGGGAGGCAGAGGCAGGCAGATCTCTGTGAGTTCGAGGCCAGCCTGGTCTACATAGTGAGTTCCAGGACAGCTAGGGCCACAGGGAGACCCTGTCTCAAAAAGACAAAAAAAATAAATAAAAAGAATGCTAACTGCTCTTACAGAGGACCTGGATTCAATTCCCAGCACCCACATGGTGGCTAAGAACTATCTGTAACTCCAGTTCCAGGGGATCTGATGCCCTCTTCTGACCTCCACAGCCATTGCATGACACAGGTGCACCTAGCTACACGCAGGCAATACACTCACACACATAAAATAAAAATAAAGTAAAAATTAAAAAAAAAAAAATCACACAAACAGCCCTTGATAGTCTCTGCTTCCCTTTGAAGCTTATAAGCCAGGCCTTCATTGTCTCCACCTCTTTCAGTATAACTGCTCCGAGCTCCACAGCAACAAACTCTAAGCACTCAATGACTTTTCCAGCCCAAAGTTCCAAATGCTTCCATAGTCCTCCCCAAAACACTGGGTCAGGTTTGTTATAGTAATACCCCACTCTTAGTACCAATTTCTGTTCTGGTTTGCCTTTGATTGCTATAACAAAACTCTGACTAATATCAACTTGGGGAGGAAAAGGTATGTTTTATCTTACATTTCCCGGGTTCATCACTGAGGGAGCCCAAGGTAGGAACTCAGGGCAGAAACCTGGAGGCAGGAGCTAAAGCACAGGCCATGGAGGAACACTACTTACTGGCTTGCTCCTGTGGCCCATGCTTAACCTGCTTTCTTATGCAATAAAGGACCACCTGTCCAGGAGTGGCACCACCCACAGTGGGCTGGGCCCTCCCACATCACTCAACAATCAAGAAGATGCCCCACAGACATGGCCATAGGCCAGTCCAATGGAAGCAATTCCCCAGTTGAGGCTCTGTCTACCCAAGTGTGTCAAATTGACCACTAAGGAATCCAGTAGAGGGATCATTCCAAGTTCTTTATGTCTCTTGCCTGGTTTTGGACAATTTTGCCAGCATTATACTTTAGAATTTTTTTTCTAATATAACAAGCTAGACTCACTTTTAAATTCTCTATAGCATAAAAGATAGTCATGTTCATTGTTTCATTTCTATCCAGAATGACTGTGGCTTATTTTAATATTTTGTTTTCAGTATTGGGGATCAATCCCAGGCTTTGAGCATGCTAGGCAAGCACTCTCCCTCTCAGCTATATCCCTGGCCCTGACTGTGTTGCTATTAATTTTCTACCCTTTTTATGTGTCTTGATTCCCTCACTTCCTTGGAAACTTTGTGCTTCTGTTTTCCACAGTGAGCCAAAAGAGATAGTTGAGAAGTCCAAACCCCCAAGCCGAAGAAACTCACGAACTGACGAGCCAACTGTGGCTTCTGAAAGTGTGGAAAATGGACATCGTAAACGATCTTCTCGACCTGCTTCAGCCTCCAGCTCTAGTAAAGGTTAGTAGTGGGGCAGGGAGGACAAGACCAGATGGACGGATGGACGCATTGGTCCTTTATCTGTGCTTCTGTTCCTTCTGTTTGTTAGATGACTTTGATTTCTCTTACTTGTTTTGTCCTTTGTCAGTTCATTTAAGTATATGTATTCTGTTTGCATACACAAGAGCTGTAAACACTGCTGGACAAGTAAACACCATAACATGGTAGATTAATCTCAATTTAAATTCATGTTGAGAACTGGGCATGGTGGCACACACCTGTAATTCCAGCATTTGGAAGGTAGAGTCAGGAGTTCAAGGCATCTTTTGCTACGTAGGGAGTTTGAGGGTTTGTGGGGGGTTGTACGTTAGTCTTTTTGAGACAGGGTTGCCCTGTAGCCCTGTGCTGTCCTGTAGAACAGCCTGGCCTCAATCTCCCAGAGATCCTCCTGCTTCAGCCACCCTAGTGTGGTGTGGAATCAAGGCATGCACTACCATGCCAGGTTTACGTAGGGAATTTGAGCCTAGCCTGACTTATATGAGATGCTGTCTCAAAAACATAAATTCCTGATCCCTTACTTCAGATAAGTCCTGAATATGGCCCAGCACTTTTTCTTAAGTCTTTCCTACAACAGCATCACTCTTTTTTTTTTTCTTTGCAACAGGATCTTGTTATATACCCATGTTAGCCTCAACTCTCAATCCTCCTACTGCAGCCTCCCAAGTGCTGGAATTGCGGGTATCGCCACACTTGACATCATCACTCTTTTTTTTCAATGTGTATATAAGTGCATATATGTAAGTGCACCCATGCCATGCAATGCCTGCACAGGTCAGAAGAGGGCATCAGGTCCCCTGAAACTGGAGTTATAGATGGTTGTTACCTGCTATGTGGGTGCTGGGAACTAAAACCCAGTCCCTCAGTAAGTGCAGCCAGTGCTTCTTACTGCTGAGCCATCTCTGCAGCCCCTTTTTCACTCTTTTTTTTTTTTAAACTTTTACTTTTTTACTTCACTCTTTTTTTTTTTTTACTTTTACTTTATTGAGAATTTCATACATGCATATAAGGTGTTTTGATCAAATCCACACTCCCTCCCCTCCAACACCTCTCATATCTCCCCATCACTTTTTTCTGACAACTTTGTGTACTCTTTTTCTTTTCTTTTCTTTTTCTTTCTTTCTTTCTTTCTTTCTTTCTTTCTTTTCTTTTTTTTCTTTTTTTTTTGACAGGGTGTCCCAGTCCCAGCCTGCCTGGAAGTCACTAGGCCTTTGGAACAGAGTATGTTGCTAAGAGACCCAAGGACATTTTGACTTTTAGCCAGAAAACTGGCTACTTTTCTTTGGGGTCTTTTTTACTCTAACTGCCCTAGCCAGTTCCTACCTCCTATTCTTAGCACACCATCCTCTGAAGAGGTTACCCAACTTTCAGATAGGGAATTGGGACGCAGACCACTCTGGCTTCTTCCATGCTGTACAGGTTACACAGGGTGAGGCAATTGGGGTACCCCTTCAGTGGATCTATCTAAAAGACTCCCAAATTGCATGACTCTTATCTGCAGGGAGAAAAGAAAGTCCTTGGCTGGTCAATAGGGGAGGTAAAGATGACTTTTTTCTGATTCCCTGTCTAGAACTTGTAATGCTAACTATTTTTCACTCTTTTAAACCTCTACCCCCACATTATTTTCTCTATCTTAGTAAAGACTCTCCCATCTTCATAGAAATAGAACTCTCCATTTTCTACTACCGGGATATAAATCTAAATAAACCTGCTATTATAGAGCAACAGACCCTCCTTAAATCTAAAACTTGTGCCTCTGATTCCATCTTCTCTGACCTCAAGAGCATTACATGACCAATTTTTTCTGTTGAATACTGCCTCTATTTAGGGAAGGGAGGAGTTGTTTTGTGGCAGTCTCACTCTGTGGCCCAGACTGGCCGTGAATTCATGGCACTTCTCCTACCTCGCCCTCCCAAGTCCCTAGATGACAGGCCTGAGCCTTCTCGCCCAGTTACTGTCTCTTCTTCCTTTTTCTTTTACTTTTTTTTCCCCAGTGGTAGGAATTGAACTCATGTCCTCATGGATGCAAAGCAAGTCCTCTACCAACTGAGCTACATCACTAACTACAACCCCTTAATGTACATTTCTATTGTTTCTTTTTTTGAATTAATTTTTCTTGACTTCTCTGATCCAGTACTCTTGATTACTTTCTGTTACCTCTGGCTACTCTCTCATTCTTCGTAAATATTGGCTTTCCTTACATTTCAGTCCTGAAAGCCAGGCATGGTGGCACATGCCTATAATCTCAGCACTTAGGAGGCAGGGGCAGGAAGATCTATAGTTTAAGTTCATCCTTAGCTACATAGTGAATTTGAGGCCAGCCTGGGCTACATAACACACTGTCTCAAAAAACTGAAACCAGGCCAGGCATGGTGACACACACCTGTAATCCCAGCAGTCAGGAAGCAAAGACAGGCTGATCTCTGTGCATTCCAGGCCAGCTTGGTCTATATAGCAAGTTCCATGACAGGGCTATAGGAAGACCCTGTCCAAAAAAAAAAAAAAAAAAACCAGGGGCTAGAGAGATGATTCAGCAGTTAGAGCACTGACTGTTCTTGCAGAAGACTCAGGTTCGAATCCCAGCTCCCACATGATGACTAACACCCTTCTAACTCCAGTTCCAGGGAATTTGATGCCCTCTTCTGACCTCCTCAAGAATTACATGACATGGGTACACTTACACACATACAGGCAATACACTCATACACATAAAATAAAAATAATAAATTTTTTTTAAAACTCTTTGAAGAAACAAAAGTACCCGTAGGATGACAGATTCTGTTGCACCAATAATCAGACCCTGACCTGAGGACTCAGCTGTTGCCAGAACGTCATGTTGCTGGATAGGACTATCATATTGCCTCAAGAAGAGCCCCTAGAAGTAAGCCACAGGTCTGCAGGTTATAATGTAGATAAGAGTTCTTGAAAGTTGCTGCCACTTAGCTTGGCCTACTAGAGAGTGAATGGGAAAAGTTGGAGGGCCTTCTTTCCAGGCACACTGTGTAGACCACAAGCAGGGTCCTCTTAGGTATTCACATCAGGTACAGAAAAAAAGTGGGCACTTTTCTTCCTCTTCTCTGGGAGCCATCTCCTAAGCAGAAAGTTGTGTGAAAGGAAGTATGCCTTACTATATATTGAAGTCTTAAACTTCAAGCCTAAAGGATTTTAATAGGAAAATCCACTTGCCCCAGTTTTGCATTTTTCTTACAGCCCCTCACTTTCCCAAATGATTGGGTCTTCTCAGCTGTAGACTATAATACCTGTATAATTACCTCTATAGCAAGAAGGTGGTATTGGTCTTTAGAGATATAACATGCCAGATTTTGGGAAACTTGATCTGAGCCCAGAGACTTAATATATTAAAGGTCTCCTTTGTTAGCCAGGTGTAGTGGTACATACCTTTAATTACAGCACTCAGGAGGCAGAGGTAGGGGGATCTCCATGAGATCAAGCCCAGCCTGGTCTGCAGAGTGAGTTCTAGGCCAGCTGGGGATACAGGGAGACCCTGTCTCAAAAATAACAAGAACAACAAAAAGAAACCTACCATGCCACCTTTGTTACCACCACCCTAAGCCCTAAAATTTCATTAAAAAAAAAATTCTTAGCCAGATGTGGTGGCGCATGCCTTTAATCCCAGCACTCGGGAAGCAGAGGCAGGCAGATCTCTGTGAGTTAAGGCCAGCCTGGTCTACATAGTGAGTTCCAAGACAGCTGGGGCTACAGGGAGACCCTGTCTCAAAAAAAAAAAAAAAAAAAAAAAATCCTTACTGTGGTGTTGTTAACCCACAGACTCACCATTGGCTCAGTTCTTTACTATCTACTTTTCTTGAAACTTGTATGCGAGGGACTGACAGGATGGCTTAGTGGGTAAGAGTGCTTGCCTACAAGCCTGATGACCCAAGTTTCATCTCTGGAACCCACAATGAAAGGAGAGAATCAACTCCTGAAAGGACGCTGACTTCCACATATACCTGCACTCAAACATACACATCATACACACATATAATAATAATTTTTAATTTTAAAAAAGTGATAAAAATAACCTGACTACGACTAGTCTTTGAATCATTTGAATATTTTTCAAAATACTTTTGAAATACTTGTAGGTTAAAGAAATTTTCAAGTATGTGTACATACACACTCTGACGTATTCGTAGTGTGGTACTGATTGTGAGGCATTGGGAATGGGATTATTCAGTCAAATAGGCCAGGCAGCTTTTACAAAAAGATTGTACTAAGCCAGGCGCGGTGGCGCACGCCTGTAGTCCCAGCACTTGGGAGGCAGAGGCAGGCAGATCTCTGTGAGTTCAAGGCCAGCCTGGTCTACATAGTGAGTTCCAGGAGACCTGGGGCTACAGGGAGACCCTGCTTCAAAAAGACAGAAAAAAAAAATTGTATTAAGGCCTAGTACATATCCTGATTATCATCACCAATGATACCCTGTCATTTCCCTTGAAAAGTTTGCATCTAAGCTGGGCCTGGCCCAATATCCTAGCTATTTGGGAGGCTGAGACAGGATGATCAAACTCGAAAGTTCAGTGTCTGGCTGAGCAAGTTAATGAGACCTTGTCTCGGAATTTTAAAAAAGTGAAAAGAGCCAGGCGTGGTGGTGCACGCCTTTAATCCCAGCACTCGGAAGGCAGGGGTAGGCGGATCTCTGCGAATTCAAGGCCAGCCTGGTCTACATAGTGAGTTCCAGATCAGCTGGGGCTACAGGGAGACCCTGTCTCAAAAAAACCAAAAAAAAAAAAAAAGGTGAAAGAGTGGTGGCAAATGCTTATAATTTCAACACTTGGGAAGCTGACACAGCAGTACTTCAAGTTTGAGACCAGCTTGGAATGAATATATATGTATGTGTGTGTGTGTGTGTGTGTGTGTGTGTGTGTGTGTGTATGTATGTATGTATGTATGTATGTATGTATGTATGTAAAATACCAAGCTGCCAGAGCTCCATAGCAAGACTGTCAAAAAACAAATGCTGGGAATGTGGCTTAGTGTTCAAGCACTTGCCTAGGATGCATAAGACTCTAGATTCAATCTACATCCCTGATTTATAGAAATGGAAAGTGACTTTTCTGTATGACCCAGATGAGTTAGATTTATCCAGGGGATGTGATAGAGATTTTGCAATCTGGTAAATTTTTTAGCTAAGCATTTTGGGGCATACTTGTAATCCTGACACTTGAGGCTAAAGCAGAAGGATCATGAGTTTGAAGCTTGTCTAGGTTATACAGCAAGAGCTAGGATAGCATGGACTACATAGGGAGACCTTGTCTCCAAAGATAAATATTTTGTATTTCACCACCACCACCCCTAGTCTCCAAAATATTTTTTTCAGTTTCCAGAATAAGTTATTTGTTTACGGATGGCTTCATGCATTCACTGATACTCAAAGGCAATATGCCAGTTCATTGGGTGCTATGAAGTGACATGGGAACAAGAAAGGAGGGTTATCCCTCCTCTCCCCACCTCATTTCCTAACGGTGGTTATCCCTCCTCTCCCCACCTCATTTCCTAACAGTGGTTATCCCTCCTCTCCCCACCTCATTTCCTAACAGTGGTTATCCCTCCTCTCCCCACTTCATTTCCTAACGGTGGTTATCCCTCCTTTCCCCACCTCATTTCCTAACAGTGGTTATCCCTCCTCTCCCCACTTCATTTCCTGCCACAGATACATGATTTGGTTCTTCATGAATAAGGGAAACATTTCTAAAGGTAACCACATTGATAGATAATTTTTTAATTTTATTTTTGTGTGTACATGCATGTGGAGGCCAGGTATTGATGTCAGGTGTCTTCTCTGCCACTATCCACCTTTTTTTTTCCTTTTCCTTTCAGTGTTCTCTCACTGAACCCGGAGCTTGCTGATTCTGCTAGAGTAGCTGGCCAATAGCACCAGGGATCTGCCTGTCTTTGTGTTCCCAGCACTGGGATTTTAGGCATGTACCACTGCCCTGGCTTTTTACATGGTTGCTAAGGACCCAAACTCAGGTCTGCATGCTTTCAGAGCCAGCCCTTTACCAACCCAACCAAGTAAATAGATACCTTTAAGGATGAACAGTGTCAAATTAAATACCAACCCAACCAAGTAAATAGATACCTTTAAGGATGAACAGTGTCAAATTAAATACCAACCCAACCAAGTAAATAGATACCTTTAAGGATGAACAGTGTCAAATTAAAAACAGTATGTTTTTACTCCAAATACTGAGTTTTTTGCACTGAAAATGAAACTTGAGGGTTGGACATAGTTGATTACGGAACCAGGCACAGTGGCTCATGCCTGTAATCCCAGCTCATCCACAAGTTTGAGGCCAGCCTGGACCATGTAATGAGTTTTAAGCACCCTGGACTACAAAGTGAAACCTTGTCTAAATAAATAGTTGAGTCTGGGGAGTTGTATATACTTTGTGAAACTTGATATTTCTATGAATTTAAACAATACCACTATCAGCATCCTTTCAGACTGTCCTTAATTAGTAAAAGACTGATGTGTAAATAAATCTCAAAAAGACCTAAAAAAAAAAAAGGTAAATAAATTAGAGATTCCACCACATGACACAATACAACTATCCAATAAGAAAGGGAAGGAGGAATTATACCACTCCTTGGCATATACCCAAAGAACTCATC
>NW_008350617.1:366663-409703 GCF_000622305.1 Nannospalax galili
AGGAACCTAGGGGATAAAGGGAAAGAAGGAGCTCAAGAGAGGTAGGACCGTAGGAGAAGGGTATTATTAAGGCAGAAAGGGGGGAAAATGGGGGTACCTTAAGTGGGTGAGACAATGTGAGAGATAAAAAATGCCTAGCTAGTTTTAAAAACCAGAGGGAACCATATTACTCCAACAATCTACTGACAAATTATACATAGCAGATCAAGAAATGTATGTCTAGGTAAGGTTTATCTGAGAACAATTGGTCTTTGCCCAAGATTTACCTACATGACACACAGTAATTAAAAGTACCAGACTGGTGGAACTGACCTTCTTGGGTGTTTAACAGACATACTTTGAGGCCTATAATAATTTGGTCAGAGGGACATAAAGGACACTTTTTGCTCCTTGCCCTCCTAGGTTGACTAGTTCCAGGGGACTGTGAGCATCTCTCAAAATGTTCTGTAATTGTGGTGGGTCACCTGTCCTCTTGATCAAGGAGGCTGAGGAGACCCCACAAGATGGACTTGAACCAGTGTCCAGTCTACAAAGAGGAGGGTCAACACAGAGGAATCATTTCCTCCATGGTTCCAAGCGAAGCCAGCCAAGCAAAGATCAAGCAGGACCTTTGACTTATCTTCACATAGGCAGAACTGGTAAAAGAAAGGAGCCAGGGGCTCCTCCCAAGCCCATGTGACCCCTGAGGAACAGATCCTCAAACGACCTTAAGAGTAAAAATAAATTGGTTTATCTGGGCCAACTGTATGGCCTTAAACACCCAAAAGGAAAGTATAACCAAAGATTATACCAAAGGGGCCAATATAATTTTTTAAGAGTCTATATGTATAGCTAAAGGCTACATAACAAGCAACAATGCCAGATAGGAGATATCTTCTTTTGAGTTGTTGGCCAGGGTGGCCAAAGGGACTCCCAGATAGTAACCCAGCATAGAACTGGGAAAATGAACAGCAGACCCCAATCTTATCTAAAGGAATATTGACAGCTGATTGCTGCTAGATGAGGAACAGCTGACCTTCCTAAAATGAAGACCTCTAGATAGGCTGACTAGATTCACCAGATGGACAAGTAGTAGGGAATGGCTGGGGGTGCCAACAACACAGCAGACAGTAGCAGGGATATCAGAGTATAAGGGCTCTAGTCGGGGGAGGGAGGCTATGGGAGGGTGCCATCTGGGAAGTGGGTGTATAGTTGAATAAGATGGTTTGGGATGGATGTTCTGTGTGATACATACACACACACAAAAAAATCAACAAAATTTTTTAAATGTATTATATTTGAGGAAGAAGCATGGAAATTTATGTCATGTTAATTAGTAGAGGTGATAAACATTACCATTGAAATCTACCCGATGACTTTATAGACACACACAGGTGCAAGGATCCAAGTGCAAACGATTATGACTAGTAATAATCAGATACATACAGATTAGAGATGCATGCGCCAACATCTCAGTGTTAGTAGCAAAAACAATGAGTCTTTCTGCAAGGAACAAAATATTCTAAAATGAAATGGAGATCTTTTTTAAAGGTTAAAACTCATTTTTTTATGTCTTACAGGGCTTATACTGAGTTCAATATTGTATAACTGCATTAGGGAATTGCTGTGAGTTTGGGGCATTTCTGGGAGAACATGAGCTACATATTGAAATCAAGTCTCAAAAAATACAGTAAATAGCTGGGCGTGGTGGTGCACGCCTTTAATCCCAGCACTCAGGAGGCAGAGGCAGGTGGATCTTTGTGAGTTCAAGGCCCGCCTGGTCTACATAGTGAGCTCCAGGACAGCTGGGGCTACAGGGAGAAACTGTCTCAAAAAGACAAAAAAAGGGGGGGGAAGGAGGGAGGGAGGGAAATAATTGTTTAGAATGCCAAACCTGATAATGTAGTATCAGAAAATTCATTCCACCCAGAAATGTTTAAACCTGACTCTTTTAAATTGATATGTTAGGAATGATATTTTTACCTTGATGAGAAGTGTTTAAAATACTATTTTGGTTTGGAGTTTTCTGTGCTCTGTGCTGTTTTTGTTATTTGTAAGGTCTCATATAGATAGCCTAGGCTGGTCTCAAATGACTTAAACTTTTTTTGTCTTTTTGAGACAGGGTCTCCAATCTGTAGCCCCATCTGGCCTGGAACTCACTATGTAGATCAGGCTGGTCTGGAACTCACAGAGCTCAGCCTACCTCTGCCTCCCAAGTGCTGGGATTACAGTATGATTACAGGCATATGCCGCAATACAATGATAAAATATTGGATTTTTGTATTAAGACTAAAATATCTATCATAGAGTATCATGAAAAATAAAAATGACCTTTCAAATTATTTTTAATGTTTATTATTTTTATTTTATGTGTATGAGTGTTTTGCCTGTGTGTATGGAAGTGCACTAATGTGTGCAATGCCTATGGAGGCCAGAAGGGGGCATTCGATCCCCTGGAACTGGAATTACAGTTGATAGCAGCTGTGTGGCTTCAGGGGACCAAACCTGAGTCCTCTGCAAGAGCAACTAGTGCTCTTAACCATTGAGCCATCTCTCCAGTCCCTAAAAAAATACCCTTTTTAAAAAAGTCAATACAGGGGCTAGAGAGATGGCTCAGCAGTTAAGAGCACTGAGTGCTCTTGCAGAGGACCAGGGTTCCATTCCCAGCACCCACATAGTGGCTACAAACTGTCCTTAACTCCATTTCCAGGGGAATCCAATACCCTCTTCTGACCTCCATGGCATTGCACAACAGGAGTGCACTCACATACATGCAGACAGTACACTCATAGATGTGTGTGTGTGTGTGTGTGTGTGTGTGTGTGTGTGTGTGAATACAGCCAGATGTGGTGGCGCATACCTGTAATCTCAGCACTCCGGAGGCAGAAGCAGGTGAATCTCTGTGTTCAAGCATTGCACTACATGGGCACACCTACCTACATGCAGGAAATACACTCATACACATAAAATAAAAAAAATAAATTTTAAAAAAAGAATGTTTGTTTGTAGAACTTCAAGATACTCATTGTACTTTGCCATAGAGAATTTTGTGGAAAAGTTTTGAGCAAACATGATTTAAATCTGAGATAAGAGTAAGTTGTTTTAAGACATTGAAAGTACAAGAGAAATTGAAGGAATTAAAACAGTCTTGGCCAGGTATGGTGGCGAATGCCTTTAATGCCAGCACTTGGACAGCAGAGGCAGGTGGATCTCTGTGAGTTTGAGGCCAGCCTGGTCTACATAGTGAGTTCCAGGTCAGCTGGGGCTACAGGAAAACCCTGTCTCAAAAGGACCCCCAAAAAACAAAAAAGCCACAGTCTTTACCTTTTATGTCACAATTATTATACATAAGCCAGACTGTTCCCACCTCTTTCATGTAGCTCTCAGGTTCAAGGAGTTATGTTCAAATTGCTTCCATGTTTATATGTATACATGGTTTTAGGTTGGGGTTTTGGGGGGGAGGATTTTGAGGGAGGCTTTTTTGCTTGTTTTGTTTTTGTGTTTGTTTAGTACTGGGGGTTGAACCCAGGACCTCATGCAAGTTAGGCAGGTGCTCAACTACTGAGCTTTATGTCCTCAGCCCTCCAAAGCCTTGATATATGTGGGCCCCAACAGATACCTGGTGACCAAGATACATGTCTGTCATGTTGTTGAACAACTTTAACTGTAATAAATCAAGAAGAGTTCCTTATGCAAAACAATGTTGTAGCTCCAAGAGATCCAAAGGCTGGTTTCCTGACACAATTTACTCACGTGTCTGTGGTTTCTCTCACCAAAAGCACCGTTAGTCTGTATATCCACACTTCATTGAGTGGAAGTTGGTAAGGGAGATGGTGGGGTTAATTGTCCAGCTTTTAAAAGGCGGAAGGGGTGCAAAATGACTGAGGAGGTAAAAGGGCTTGCCACAGAATCCTGACAGCCTGAGTTGGATTCCATAAACCAGTGGAAGGAGAGAACAGACTCCCAGATGTTGTCCTCTGACTTCTACATGTTTATACATACACACAAATAAATTAATAAAATTAATTAATTAAATGGCTGTTTCCAACCCTGCCACTTTTCCTAGCATTTCATCTTCTATTACCACATTTTTTTAAAATTACATTTATGGTGCGGGATGCGGAGGAGTTAGAGTCCTGTGTTGGTCCCAGGGATGGAAAGGGTTGTCAGGCTTCATGGCAAATGCCATCTCACCAGCCATTATCTCATTTCCCCCAGTTAACAGGCTCTAGCCTGCAGGGTCACTCTCTTCCCAGAAGTCAGCAGGCACGCCTATAACTGTCTCTATAGCATGTAATACTTAAAATTGGTTCAGAATCTAGTAGGGCTCCATTTATGTCAGTTCTAGTCATTGTGAACTGCTAATGGGCTTTGTGGTAAAATATAACCTTTGTTGAATGTATCCTTTTCCCCCACAGATATAACTGGTGCGGTGCAATCCAAGCGAAGAAAATCTAAGTAAGCAAGCTGGAAGACAACTTGATACTTGTAAATGTGTGTGAATTTTACAAAGAACAATTTTCAGCTGTGACTTTTTTTAAAATCTATTTCTGTACAGTTAGTCATTTTAATAATGTGGCCCTTTTCCTAGTCTCTGAAACCTGTTTTCATAAAGTATAATGGGGAAAGCAGCCCTTTTGGTGTTGCAAAATGAAGTTCAAGGCCTCTAAAATGTTGCCATGTATTGAAAGGAGCTAATGCCATTATAAATGTTTCACATTTCTTAAGCAGCCTAGAGTACAGGGTGAGCATTTTTAGATCTTCTAATGATGTATTGTGCTGTTGGAAGTACTGTGTGTGAATAGCAGTAGTGGGGCAAAAGCAATCTTGTTATTTGGAAATGTTGTAAATAATTTTATTATATAGTGTTTTGGATGTATTTGTTGTAGAAATGGACCAGTGAATAAAGAGAATCTAAGGGTTTGTACAATGTGAAATAATACTGAATGTGTTAAAATAAATGTCATTGTCATAAAACTTACAAGTATATTATTGGAAAGGGTGAGCAAGCTTTTTCTTTGGATCATAAATGAGTAGACATAGCCTTCTTTGTAACTCACACATTCCACCTGAAATGTCCACCTAGCAAACTGAGGAAAATGCATATGATTGCTCACTCAAGTCATTCTTGTCATTGTACAGACCAGCCCTATTTAGAAACATACCAGGTATTTTGATATATATTAACCACTGGGTATGGTGGCCCATGCTTACAATCATAGCACTGGGAAAGTAAAGGCAGAAGAGTCGGGAGTTCAAGATCATCCTCCACTACATAGAGAGTATGAGGCCCCTACATGAGTCTTTGTCTCTGAAAGACAGAGCCAACCTGTGATCAAAGGCACCCAGGATTTTCTAGTTACAGAACGCTCTCAACAACACAAATAGCACTTTTATTTATTTATTTATTTATTTATTTATTTATTTATTTATTTATAAATTTATTTATTGTCTTTTTGAGACAGGGTCTCCCTGTAGCCCCAGCTGTCCTAGAACTATGTAGACCAGGCTGGCCTTGAACTCACAGAGATCTGCCTGCCTCTGCCTCCCAAGTGCTGGGATTAAAGGCGTGCACCACCACACCCAGCGCTACAAATAGCACTTTTTCTCACCCAATACATCTGCTGTTCCATGCACATGACAAATTTCTCCAAACAATTGTGCTTAGATCTCAATTCAGAATATAAGCTTAGATGGTTCAGCAGGATTTTTTGAACCAGCATCAAGAATTTAGCCCACAGGGCTAGAGAGATGGCTCATCGGTTAAGAACACTGGCTGCTCTTAAAGAGGACCCAAGTTCCCAACACCCACATTGCAGCTAATAACCACACATAACTCCAGTTCCACAGGAACGCAACACTCTCTTCTGGCCTCCACAGGCACTGCACACAGATGGTATACATGTAATGTACATGTAGCCAAAGCACTCATAACAGTAAATAAAAATTTACTTTTTAGGAAAAGAATTTAGTCCAGGGCTGGAGAAATGGCTCAGTGGTTAAGAGTATGAAGAGGACTCAGGTTTAGTTTCCAACATCCACATCATGGCTAACAACCAGATCTCTAGTTCCAGGAGATCTGACAACCTCTTCTAGCCTCTGGCATTGTGTGCACATGGTGCACTTCCATACTTGCAGGCAGAACACTCACACACAAAATGGCAACAAAGGGCCAAGGACTGGCTCAGCAGTTCAGGGCACCACCTGCTCTTGCAGAGGACCTTGGATTCAGTTCCCAGCATCTACATGTGACTAACTGTCCCTAACTCCAGTTGCAGGGGCTTTGATGCCCTTCTCTAGCCTGTATACAGGCATTGCAGGTAAAATACATGCAGGCAAAACACATAAAAATAAATTTTAAAAATAAAGGGGGGCTGGAGAGATGGCTCAGCGGTTGAGAACACTGGTTGTTCTTGGAGAAGACCCGGGTTCAAAGCCCAGCACCCACATGGCAGCTAACAACTGCCCGTAACTCCAGTTCCAGGGGATCCAACAGCCTCTTCTGTCCTCCGTGGGCATTGCCCGACACGGGTGCACTTACAGGCAATACACACACATAAAATAAAAATAATAAAATATTGAAAAAAAGGGCCAAAGATATGGCTCAGTGGGTAGAAGCACTTACTGTCAAACCCAGGGACCTGAGTTCAACCTACATGGTGGAAAGAGAGAACCAGTTTCCACAAGTTGTTCTCTGACCTCCACACATGCTCTGCAGCATGCCCTCCCCATACTAAATAAATAAATGTAGTTTTCAGCACTAGAGACACAGAGGCAGGTGGATCTCTGAGAGATTGAGGCCAGCCTGGTCTACATAGCAAGTGCCAGGCCAGGCACAGCTGGGGCTACAGGAAGACCCTGTCTCAAAAAATGAAGATAAAAGCTGGGCATTGTAGCACACACCTTTAATCCCAGCACTTGAGAGGCAGAGGCCTGTGGATCTCTGTGAGGTCAAGGCCAGTCTGGTCTACATAGTGAGTTCCAGGCCAGCTGGGGCTACAGGGAGACCCTGTCTCAAAAAATGAAGATAAAAGCTGGGCATCGTAGCACGCACCTTTAATCCCAGCACTTGAGAGGCAGAGGCCTGTGGATCTCTGTGAGGTCAAGGCCAGTCTGGTCTACATAGTGAGTTCCAGGCCAGCTGGGGCTACAGGGAGACCCTGTCTCAAAAACAAGATAAAAATGAAAAAAAATTAAAGTTAGCCCAGTTTAGGTCAGGATTCCACCCATAGTCCAGTTTTGAAGTTAAATGGGTAGCTCCTAAGTTAAAAGGGTCATATTTCAGAGATAGTCACAATCTCTCTCTCTCTCTGGCTTATTTCTCATATTTCAGGCCTACTTTTTCCTTTGACAGATCAGTTCTTCAAAATCTGTAGTCTTTTTTTAAAAAAAACTATTTTATTGTTATTTTATGTGTATGAGTGTATTGCCTGCACCCGTGTCATGCAATGCTGCGGATGTCAGAAGAGGGCTTTGGATTCCCCTGGAACGAGTTAAGGACGGTTTGTAGCCACCATGTGGGTGCTGGGAATCAAACCCAGTCCTCTGCAAGAGCAGTCAGTGCTCTTAACTGCTGAGCCATCTCTCCAGCCCCCCAAATCTGTAGTCTTTAAAGCCCATCTTACTAGTCCTGAGAACTCTACTAATTGGACTTGTCTTGTCTGGCCTGGGCCTCAACCTTCTGCTGTGTCACTTAGAACTAGATTTGCATTTTATCCCCTCCCCTCCAGTGACTCCTTGTCTTGCCATAACCCAGTGTCTGAGACTAAGAGAATGGTCAGTGCCTCTGCTGTGCTCCCATTCTCATCCCTGCATTTCAGGTGTCTTTCTATATGTCTTATAAGAATCTTCTAAAAATATTTTATGAGTCAGGCCCTATATTGTCTCCCTTCCCAGTGAGCTTATTTACCCTCTTCCTATCCTGTATGACACACCAGAACCAAAGCCAGCCTCATAATAATACCCTATGCCTTCACTCTACTTGAGATAGTGTTTCTCATACATTAGCTCAACTCAGGCAGAAAGCATAATGTGCTTTAAATAGATTTTTATTTGTTTATATTATTTTTTCTCCCATACAGGAATAGCATTACAATCTAACAATCAGAATCCTGTTACACACATACACAGGCATGCCACATGACCAGGTCGAGGTGGTTGTGTCCTTGAGTCTGTCGACACATCACAACATGGTCAGTCAAATTTTTTCATTTCAGCCAGTCAACACAAAACACCCAACAGGGATACACTCAACTTGTTGGTTCCATTTGGAACTAGGTGGCAAGGTAAGAAGCAAGGTATTAGAAGCAGACTGTGGTTCATCTGCAGTCAGTCCCCTCAAAAGCTTCATGGATCTAGGGAGCCATCCATGAGCTCTGGTGGGGTCCTTGTTGCACCTAAGACATTATAGGTCACAGCAAGTTGATCAGAGGGTTCCAGACTGGGGAGCAGGCATACTCCAAAACAGCACCAAACTATACTCACACACACACAGTGCCCTGCTGGGGCTAGACTGGCAAAGGTTAGAAAGTGACACCCAGCTCAAGAGAACCACTCAGACATTGGAGAAAGCTGGAAGTTGCCCTTTGATAGAATTGGGACTCTTCTCTAGAAACAGGTCCCTCTGACATCCTTAGTTTTGGCAAAGTGCTGGTAGTATTGACATTAATACTCACAAATTGGTACAAACTTCTCTAGGGTCTCTGAAATCATCAGTCAAGACAGACTCTAATCCCCTCCTGTCTAGGGTTGCATAGGACTTTGTGAATTCTGGTTCCCTTGTATATTCAAGTTCTGTGGTTTAAAAAAAAAAAATCCTGAAGCATGCTCAAGGTGAAAGGCACATACGCAGTCAATACAGTATGACAAGGTCTGATGCTTCAGGAGTCGGACTAGCAGGAGACTGAGTAGTGTTGGGTCTTAGAAATCTATACACAATTAAGATATTGCCACACTCAAATGCTACAGAATCTATAGGAAAGTACAAAAAAAAAAAAAGTGCCTTGCAACCAGTCAGGTGAGAGATTGGAGAGTTCTAGAACTACAGGAGCTTCTAGAAATACAGATCAGGGGCGCGGCCTATTGAAGTTTGAGGCAAATACCCTATTAAACTTCCCCTGCCAGCAGGATCATGGGCACTTGCCCAGGACTAAGCCTGGGCCCCATCTGGCAGTGAGAAGTAGACCGGAAGGGCTAAAGGGAGTTTCAGCTTTTGGAAGTGCTGGAGATCCTAAGCTGGCTGGGAAGTGGCCTTAGGGATAGCTAGTAGAGAAAGTGTATTAGGTTGTAACTGAAGAACTTGGGAGAGAAACAAGGCTATCAACTACGAGGGAGGGCCCTTGAGGGTTGGTGTGGGGTCTTCGGTCTGCTTATAGGTTCAGTTTGGCTTATTCCTTGGGAGAGAAGACCCATCCCAGCATCCTGGGGGATACCCTCTCCTCTCCCCACATGCCACGTGAGACCTGGCAAGAGAGGATCAGAAAGGGCAGCTGGTTTTACCCATAGGAATGCAGAGTTTTCTCCAACCCAGCTTGGCTGTGAGGCCTGGAAACCTGGAATTGGTATGAAGAAAAAGGGAAGACCTATGTTAGTATGTAACAGGAAATCTTTAAAATTTTAAGGAAGGAAGAGCACACATTTACAAAGGACAGCTAAAAAGAATCAGAAGCAACTCAGGGCATCCCAAGAGGCTGTTGCTGGTGTCTGAGCCCCATCACAAGAAAAAACGGGAATCTGGTCACCCCTATCCCTGTCTACCCAAGGATTCAGGTTCCTTCCTCCAGATACTTCACTAAAAAGGGAAAGGGGGCCATAGGGCACCCAGAATGGAAGAGCCCTGTGAGAGAACATGAAGAAGCCCCTTGAAGGCCTTGACTCTCAGTATGAAAAATTTGGAAATTGGAACAGTGAAGCTCCTGGCCTCCTACCCAGGAGTGTTTATTAGCCAGCTATACTGAACAAAATATGAAATATAAGGCCAGAGGCAAGATGGAGACAAAGCTGTCAAGTCTGGAGATGGCTTTGCCCCACAGCTTGTCCTCTTGCCCATCATCCCTCTGCATTCTTGCCTGGGGTATGAACCCTTTTCCCTGCCTGGAAGCCCTCTGGCCTGCATCTCTCCTAAACTAATTCTAGCACCTTGGACATGAGGACAGAGATGGCCAGGATGGCGGGGCCTTGCCCAGCTTCTACTCCTGGGGTGGCATGTCAAGGTAAGGTGGCAGGGTAAAAGCCCTTCAGACTCCAGATTTGGGGTGGGGGGGTCCTTAAGACAGATTACAGGAAAAACTGGGGAGGTAGGATTATAGGAAAAGAAAATGGGGGCAGACTCCAGACTCAAGCTTGAGAGCAGGGCTTAGCTTCTCTGACCAAGCACAATGCCAGCTCTCATGACGCCCTGCTCCCTACAGCTCCTCAACCTGTCTGTCCCTGTCTGCATCTCCCAGTAGGCTCCCTCTCTTTCTCTTGATTCCCTCCACCTTCTCTCTCTAACTCACATCTCACCATTTTCCTCTACATACTTTAACTTTCCAAGCAAGCCTAAGCAGCTCCAAGGAGCCCAGCCCCCGGGGCAGAGAAAAGGGGGAGACTAAAAGCAAACCTGACCCCTGACTGTAGGGTGAGGACAGTGGCCCAGGCCTGACAGGTTGTTGTACCTGTTCGGGGTTGGGTTCAGAGTCCCCTCCCTTTATTTGGGAGGAAATTGCCAGGAATGAAGAAGGGAACAGGAATGGGTGTAAAGCCAAACAGGAAAGGGAAAGTCCTGTAAAGTAGGAGCTGAGGGTGGAGAGTGAGCCAGGTGGGAGAGGCTCTCAGAAATAGGATTGACCAGGAGGGCAATGATGAAGGGGAGAGATGGGGACAGGGCTCAGAGAAGGAAAAGTACAAGATTAGGAGTGGGGATTGGGGTGGTGGGAGGATCAGATACTGAGATGGGAGAGTGACAGAGCTAGAGGTTCAAAGGTGAATTAGAAGATCAGAGACCCGGAAGTCAGGGAGTCACAAGCCTTCACCCCATCCCGCACACTTAGGAAGGAGGAAAGTTGTGTTCAGATCGAAGCGGGCCTTGGACGCCCCCTTGAGCAGCACACTGGCTGCTGCAGAGGGGACCAAAGGGGATCAGGAGACAGCGAGGGATCCGTGGCGCAGGACGGGGCACTCAGTAGTTGAACTGGCGCTGGCACGGCTGGTAGATGAAGCTGCCCTGGTGTTTGGGCCGGCGTGCACCGCTCTCCCGAGCGCGGTTCTGCCGTTGCAAAACTTTAGCACTCAACGTGTGGCGTTCAGCACGCTGCCGGGCCCGCTGCAGCCTCCGCACCTGGCCGGCCTTCTCCAGCAGCACGGCCCTCACAGGCATAGGGGCAGCCCCGTGGTGCAGGGCCCTGGGCTCCCGGCGGGCGGGCGCCAACTCTCTGCAGGGACAGAGTGCGACTGTCAGGTTGGGAGGACACATCCTCAACCTCACTGCCATCTCCCAACCTCACAGTCTTTACTGAATGGAATACCTGATGCCCTACTGATGCGCACCAACTCTTCCTCAAGCCCAGTTGGAGAAGCTTCCTCCACTCCACCCTGGGTCAAGCAAACTGAACAATAGGAAGACGGCTCCAACCCCCAGTCTTACAAACCCCACTCCCTCTGTGCTCTGGACTAACTGTTCAAGATGCTCCCAGCACTCTAAGCCAAGTCTGTCCCTGGCCACACCGCAGGCCACAAGACCATGCCTCTCTCTATCTGTAGGCTTGGCAACAGCCCATCTGCGCTGCCCTTTGCCTCAAAGACGCATCTCTGAAAAGCCCTGCCAGGCTTCTAGACCCTAGTCTCCAGTGTCCACCCCGGGCCTGCTCACCCATCGCTGAGGTCCTGATCAGGCAAGGCAGCTTCTGGGTGAGGGGAAGGGGGCCCAGACTCCAGCACTATGGTGCTGCCAGTGACGTAAACAGACATGCTGGGATGCTCGATGAGGAGGTCCTCCAGGGGGCTGCTCTGGAGGCGGGCAGGCCCAAGGCCAGGCCCCTCTGCAGTAAAACAGGCGGGAGGGGTAACAAACCAGCTCTCGTCCATCAAGGAGGGTGCGGGCGGAGGGCGGCCTGCCGGGGCAGGGGAGGGCCCAGGGTTGGGGGGAGCTGTGTAGCTGTCTATAGGGGCAGGGGAGAGGGGAGCCATGCAGAGGGCGAGCAGCAGGGTGGGACACACACACACCCACACAGACACATACACACATACATATATCGGACACAGGGGATGGGACAGGGAGAGAAAGGGCATCGTTAGTCGGGCCCACAGGTCCCTGCCCATCATGCCCAGGAAGTACCCACAGGTCGGGGCAGTCTTATCCTGCTGCCCTAGGGGCCCCAAATGTATGCCCCAACAATGAGCCACCAGGAAAAGGCCCAGACATACAGGTGACCGGTCCGTGTTACCGCACCTCCAAGCTCACTGACTCAACCTCAGGGTACCAGTAGGCTTAGGTACTCCAATCCCCAAACAGCTACCTCCCTTCCCCTGTCCTTACAATGTTTTCATAGGCCCAGGAATCAGAGTGCTGCTACCCAGCCTCCCCAACCCAGACTCAGGCCTCACCGGGCAGGTCAATAATAAGCCAACCATCCACTTCATCCTCCTCTGAGACAAAGGCCCTGGGGCAGTTGGAGTCTTCAGGAGGTGAAGGAGTGCTGAAGAAAAGGCTGGTGAAACGCTGGAACATGGTCAGCAGGTGAAGCAACCTCAAGGGGGCGCCCTATGGCAGTGCAAAAACCTGAGAAACATACAAAAATGTTAGAACCATGACAAGAGGACACAGTGAGATCACATTCAGCCCCCAGAGCAGTGATTAGAGAAGCACACACAGGCTTTTGGTGTGTGTGCTTATCTGCATTCAAATCTAGGCTTTCCTGTTTGAATTTAGGAAACTATTGTTTTAGTTTTCTCATTTGTCAAATAATAATAATACCCTAATAAGAATTAAATGAGACAAACACTTATAAAGTGCTTAGAACAGTGCTTAAGCACAGACTAAGCATTCAATAACTAACAAACTAGTTGCTATTACAAGTTGCTTTGGGGAATTTGGAAGAAGTGATGAAACATCCAAGCTGGGCTTTGGAGAGTAAACAGGAATTTTCCACTGAGGGAACAAATTGCCCATACTGCATTTATTATCATCATAATAATATAATTAACACACATATGTCAGGCACTACACTAAGCAATTTCACCTATTTTGCCTCATATAGTTCTAGCAGGATACAGAAAGTGGAGCCAGGTGTGGTGGTACACACCTGTAATAGTACTTGGGGGGAGAGCAGGAGGAGCATAGAAGTGCAAAGCCAGGCAGGATGACCCACACCTGTCATCCCAGCACTTAGGAAGTGGAAGCAGGAGGATCAGAAGTTCAGGTCCTGCTTTGGCTACATAGTGAGTTCAAGGCCAGTCTAAGCTACCAAGACTCCCTCAAAAAAAAAAAAAAAAAAAAAAAAAAAGAAAAAAAGAGAGCCAGCCTTGGCTACATGAGATCGTATGAGAAAAGGAAACAAAGCTGGGCATGGTGGCGCAGGCCTTTAGTCCCAGTACTTGGGAGGCAGAGGCAAGCAGATCTCTGTGAGTTTGAGGCCACCCTGGGGTTACAAGGAGACTATGCCTCAAAATAAATAAAATAAAATAAAATAAGAAATAAATAAAGGAAAGGGAGAGGAAACTGGAGAGTGAAAGGGAGAATGAGAGAAAGAAATAATAATTACTATATCTTTTTTTCAGGTAGATAGTTAAAACAAGGCTCAGAGACATACGGTAACTAGCCCAAAGTCATAGCTAGTAAGAGACATAGGTAGGTTTTGAACCCAGGTGGTCAGATTTCAGAAGTGGCATCTGTAATCACTGTAGTCCACTACCTTTGCTGGGTGTCTGTCTGGATTAGGCATTTTTTAATTTGGTAACTAGGGCCATGTCTATGTGTATTTTTCTAGGAAGAAAGATCTGGGATTTCACCAAGATTTCTAAGCAGTAGTCTTTGACTCCCTGGGACCAAGAACTACTATAAAACCCTGTGTGGTGGGGCTGAAGAGATGGCTCAGCAGTTAAGAGCACTGGCTGCTCTTGCAGAGAACCTGGGTTCAGTTCCCAGCACCCACATGGCAGCTAATAACTGTCTGTAACTCCAGTTCTAGGGGATCCAATGCCCTCTTCTGGCCTCCATGGGCATTGTACAGGTATGGTGCACTTACATGTAGGCAAAACACTCACGCACATAAAATAAAAATAAGTTTTATAATTTTTGAAAAAGAATTTAGAATATCACTTCAAAATTTTCCTAAATTTGGGGCTGGAGAGATGGCTCAGCAGTTAAGAGCACTGACCTCTCTTGCAGAGGACCCAGGTTTGATTCCCAGCACCCACAAGGCAGCTAAAAATTATCCATAACTCCAGTTCCAGGGTATCTGACACCCTCTTCTGACCTCCATAGGCATTGCATGACACAGATACACTTACACACATGCAGGCAATACACTCATACACATAAAATAAAAATAATAAAATTTAATTTTTTTAATTTCCTAAATTTATACAATATTATTCATAACAAGATAAAAATATACAAAATTAGCTGGGCATGGTGGCACACGTTTTTAATCCCAGCACTTGGGAGGCAGAGACCGGCAGATCTTTGTGAGTTCAAGGCCAGCCTGGTCTACATAGCGAGTTCTGGAACAGCGGGGCTACAGGGAGACCCTGTCTCAAAAAGACAAAAAAAAAAAAAAAGTGCCAGGCGTGGTGGCACACACCTTTAATCCCAGCACTCGGGAGGCAGAAGCAGGCAGATCTCTGTGAGTTCAAAGCCAGCCTGGTCTACATAGTGAGTTCCAGGACAGCTGGGGCTACAGGGAGACCCTGTCTCAAAAAGACCAGAAAAAAAAATACAAAAAAAAAATACAAAATAGCTGGGTATGATGGTACATGACTGTAATTTCAGTACTTGGAATGTGGAAACAGGAGTATCAAGAGTTCAAAGTCAGCCTTGGCTACATGGTAAGGTTAAGGCCAGCAGGGGTTTCATGAAAACCTGTCGAAAGAAAGAAAGAAAGAGAAAGAAAGAAAGAAGGAAAGAAAGAAAGAAAGAAAGAAAGAAAGAAAGAAAGAAAGAAAGAAAGAAAGAAAGGAAAGAAAGAAAAAGAAAGAAAGAAAGAAAGAAAGAAAGAAAGAAAGAAAGAAAGAAAGAAAGAAAGAAAGAAAGAAAGAAAGAAAGAAAGAAAGAAAGAAAGAAAGAAAGAAAGAAAGAAAGAAAGAAAGGAAAGAAAGAAAGAAAAACAAAACCAAACCCACGTGGTTTGAAAGCACTAGCTAGTAGAAACTCCATGAGGTTGGGCAAGCCTAAGCTATATCTGCCAGATGAGCTATGAGGACCCTATGCCCATAGGCTCTCTTCCCCCATAGACTCCCCTTTTCCCAGGCTCCTGTTCATGGACAGCATCCCTGGCTGGAAGGAAGAAGATAGGGTTGCCTGGTCCTAGTAAGACAGCGGGTCGGTGGTAGATGATGATGGAGGAAGGCAATTGTCAGATCCCAGAAACCCTTAAGGATAAACACAAGGGTTGAACCAGGACCCAAGCAAGCCTTCAGCCAGTCGTTCCCTGGGTCAAGACAAGACTGCCCTGTTCCGGGACTGGAGACATGAAAGTGACAGAACATAAATTTATCCAAAAAGCTACAGCTTGGTAGTGGTAGGGCAGGCCTAGGCCCAAGTTACTGAGCATCCAGTCAAGATTATTTATAATCAGGAAAGCTTCAACAGATAATATCTAAGAATATAATGATGAATATGAGACATGGAGATCAGACAAGGACATTCATCCAGCCACTACCCTTCTTCCTAGCTGTACAAAGTTCTGGAGTTCTGGGCATCAGCTTCAACATGCATTTCCTAGAGCACCCACTGTGTACCAGAACCTGCAATGAGCCTCTTCAACTATAGACAGGTTGAAGTAAGAGAGGCACAATGGAGAAACTCCTTGCCTGAGGTCATACAGCAAGTGACAGACAGCCAGGACAGACAGTAGCACCAGCCAGCCAGTGCCTGCCCCCTCCTTTGACCACTTGGAGAGCCTCTTGGATTTTCTTTCCTAACCAGCTGGCTTCCTGGTTCTCAGATTCCCGGCTCTGCTCCAGGAAGAACCATTCACTTTAATACTACAGCAGCTGTGCCCAGAATAGCACTTGAGCCCTAAGCCACCTCTAGCCCAACCCATTCTTGAGCAAACCCCAGCCTGGTATGAGGTTCCAGATCCAACCTCTATATCTACCCACTTGGAAAGTCAAAAGCAGAGGGGGGACAGCATAACCTCTGGAATCACCAGTTTTAGGAAGATCTAGTCCCTCCTAGCTGACAGCTTGGGAGCAAAAGAGGTGATGAGAGGCGGACAGATGGAACTCCCACCTCATTCCCAACATCTGCCCTGGAGACACCTGAGGGCAAGCAGCTAGTGACTCATCTTTCTGTGGTCAAAACAGCTAGGAGACATTTTGTTGGGTTTTAAGGTGGAGTGAAGGCAGGAAGGTCAGGACCACAAAGGGGGCCCAATCTTTATAGACCTCCTGGAAAAATGTTCAGGACTGAAACTGAGAAGCCCTATCAAATTGGGATGGTGCTGAGCCCAAGACAGAGTCCCACAGCTTGTTACTTGAACTGAGCTTCTACTATGCATTTGCCCACAGCTAAGGAATCTGTCACTCGTTGAGTATGACTCTAATTGGCTGAGATATCCAGTAAGCTACTTCACCACTCTGGGCCTCAGTTTCCCCTTCATGAAGAAAAGTTTAAGACCCTCCACATTTATAGACTGCGAGTGACATCAACTAAAGCACACATGTCAGGGATTAAGAGGCTGTTATTATGTTGGGGGGGGGCTAGAGCCAGAGAGGATCCGGCACCATCTGGTACTGTCCCAACGACCTAGAGCTCGAGGCCACCTTTATGCACTGAGCACCCCCTCAACTTGGAGACAGCTGTGCCGTCCGACCCCCTCCTCAAGTCGCAGGAAAAAGCCAATGAGAGGCCTGACCCCAGGCCCTAGATTCACCAAGGACACCGCAGAGGCCCCTCGGGTCCCACTCGCCTTTCCGCGTCTCTCACCCTTGACCTGGCTCGACACAGAGCCCACCGCGTCACGGGAGGACAAGCACCCAAGCAAGCCTGGAGGGCGGTGCTGGCCTTGGTGACGTCTCAATGTCATATGCAAATAAAGCGACGTCATGGTCTACCGGCTGGCGGCAACCAATAGGAAGACGAGAACGCGGCTCCGGTGACCGCCGGCAGAGACAGACAAAGGCCGGGGCGAGGGGGGCGCAGGGCGTGTCCCGGGGCGCGGGGAGCCCCCCGCCCGGAGCTGGTCGGGCCTCACCTGGGGGCGGGACGCTGCAGAGAGCTGGGGTGCGCTGAGGTAGTGGTGCGGCCAGGCGTCCCGGGGGAGCCAGCTGCTCACAGCCCGGGCCGCATCGCGGGGTCGGGAAGGGAGGCGGCGGGGCTCGCGATCGGACGCTGGGAGCTGCAGCGCTCGCCCGCCGGACTTTGAGTCTGTGCAGCCGCGCGGCGGGGCTCAGGGCACAAATTGGAACGTTCAAACAGCTGATTGTGACGTCACAAAGGGGCCCGCCCGCCGCGCGTCAGCGGCGGTGGGCGCGGCAGCCAATCGCAGGCCTGGAGTCCCCCCTTCCCCGCCCCTCCAAGGTGCGGCATCCAGAGGCTCCAGCCCGGCAGCAGTCGGAGCCTTGCGCTGCGGGGAGAGCTGACGGCCCAAGCTCTTGCCCCGCCACCCACAGACCTGTCACCGAAGGCCACCCCCTTTCCTCCCCGGGGAATCCCCATCCCTGCACAAGCTCCTTCACAGCTCCTTCTATCCTGTCTCCTGGACCTGGACTACAAGACCCCCCTCCTCTGCCCTCTGTCTGGACTCCCCACCGCCCTTCTGCCTCCTCTTGCTCCATGGAATCACATCCCTACACATTTTCCGTCTCCCCAACTCCCTTCTCAGCTCAATGGGCCCCTTCCTCGGTTACAGGGGAGCACCTGCGAGTGTCAGGGAGTTCGTGAGACGCACCGGAAGTTTTGCCAAGCGTAGGACTTGGAAAGAAATTGCTCTAAGCTGAATAAACATTGACCTTGCAGACAGCTCAGCCCTGGAACGTTTACACACCTTATTGTGTCCATGTCACTACTGGAACTGGACAGAAGAGTGACAGAACAGGGGACCCTGTCTCAGAAAGCGGGGATGGGGCGGGGGGGAACCACGGGAGGGGAGGGAGGGAGAGTGGGAGAGAGAGGAAGAAAAGAAGGAAGGGAAAGGGGAAAGGAAAGGAAGAATCAACAAATCTCACTGTTAGTATGTGAATTTATATTAATGTATTACAAAGCTCATTGCCTACTATGGGGGAAACTATGTCCGGCATGCCCCCCACCCCAAATGGAGGACACCTACTATTGCTTTTACCATACCACTGGGTCACGTCAAACACAGCATATGGCCAAGCACTGCTATTGTTTTTTAATCTGTAATCTTCATAGTAATGCTCAAAGGTAGATAATATCCTCACTTTTACAGTTGAAGAAACAGAGTAGGAGACCCTAAGTAACTTCCTAAGGTAACTAAGTAATAGTAGCGGAACCAGGAGTTTAACCCACAGTTCCTGGACTCAGCTCCATCACTCTGCCTGCACCAGGTCTAACCTGCAGGTTTCTTTAGCCTCCACAGGGAGACTTGGCCTCCAGTTCTGGGTCCTAAACATGTTGCATGACCTCAAGTAAAAGTCCTTACCTCTCTGGACCTCAGTTTATCTGTCATACCTACCATAAATGTTCAAACTTAGAGCTGGCAGTTTGTTTTAAACTTTCAATCCTCAAGATTCTGCCAAGACCGTGCTCCAGGCCCCAGCTCTTCTGATGGCCTGTGAGATACTTGGGGAGAGACCTCAAACACATGTTCTGGGGATCTCCAGGGTTCTCTATAAGTAGAGCAGAGACTCTGAAATTTGCCCATCTGGCCAGTAGAAGCTAGTTCAGAGCTTCATGCTCTGGTGATTAAGAACCCTGCCCCAGCCTAGTCTAAAAGCCCTAAAGCAGGACTGAGCCTTACCAGCTAGAGGAGAAAGCCAGGAAATAATACCCAGAGGCTTTCAGGGGAGGGGATTAGCATCATGTTCCTTACAGTAGTGTTCCCAAAATATCCTCATTTGTGCAAACCTGAGCCTCTGCCTGTCACAGCCACTTCCTGCTAATTCATACCCTTCCTTGACCTCCTGACAAACTAATCCCTAACACAGCTCTCCTGTCACACCTCTAAAACCTTATGTGGCTCACAAAGCCCCACAATCCCAACAACATCCATGGCTCTCCGTGATCCAGACCTAGTTAGTTCTCTCCAGCATCGTCTTCCTTTCTCTTCTTCCATGTTTTGTGTTAGACTCCTCAGTGTCTCTCCAAAACTCACCTCCCTGGTATTACCCTCTCTCCTCTACCTACAATGCCTTCTTCATGCCTTTCTAAAATTCAGATCTTGGCAGTTGACAACCATTCCTAACTCTAATTCCAGGGGAATCCAAAGCCCTCTTCTAGCCTCCATGAACATTGCACCTGTATGGTGTGCTTACATACTTGCAGGCAAAACATTCATACACATAAAAACTAAATGCAAAAAAAAATTTTAATAAGGTGGAGAATGATATAGGAAGATACCTAAAATTGACCTCTGACCTCCACCCAAGTAGACACAGCACTAACCTTCCTCCATACAAGTACACCTAACTGATAGCCACACAGCACACAAATATGCATATATACACATAAATCACATGCACACAAATAAAAATAAAAGCAAAAAGAGTGCATAGCTCAGTGATACAGTGCTTCCCTAGCATGCAAGAGGCTCGTGGTTCAATCCTTAGTAGCAAAAAAAATAAATTATGAATGAATTAATATTTTAAGATGTATTTTATTTTTTTTAATATTTTATTTATATTTTTATTTTATGTGTATGAGTGTATTGCCTGCATGTAGGTAAGTGTGCCTATGTCGTGTAATGCCCGCAGAGGACAGAAAAGGCCATCAGATCCCCTGGAACTGGAGTTATAGACAGTTGTTAGCTGCCATGTGGGTGCTGGGGTACGAACCTGGGTCATCTGCAAGAACAACCAGTGTTCTTAACCTCTGAGCCATCTCTCCATCCCCCTTTATTTTTAATTATGTGTTTGTGTATATGTCTTTGAGGGGTATGTGCACATGAGTGCAGGTGCCCACAGAAGCCAAAAGTGTTGGATCCCCTGGAGCTGGAGTTACAGGCAATTGTGGCCACCTAGTGGTTCTGGGAACCAAACTCAAGTCCTCTATAAGACCAGCAAGCACTCTTAACTACCAAGCCATCACTCCAACCCCTATTAATAGGAAGCAAGTGATGATGTGTATGTGCCTTCCCAAGTGAATGGTTGGCACCCCAAGGGTAGGGTCCTTGTCTATATATTCATCCTTCAGCCTATGGTAGAACTGACATATAGGAGATTCTAATCAAAGGCTCAGTAGTTGTGGTCTGAAGCCCAAGAAGGTGGCTAGCCTGGGAGTCTATACCTGGACCTTCCAACCTAATACAGGCAGCATTCTATTGGGCACAAAGTTCTACTTCTCCAAGTCCAGAGAAAAGTGCTCTTGGCATATACTCTGGTACCCTAAGTGACCTGGATTCTTTTCCCAATATTGGCTGTACCCAACGTTCAAACTGCTAGGCCAGATTCCAATCTACTTGGGACTCTGGCCTGGGTCTAGCAACTATTTAAAGAAGGCTGGGGCTGAGGGTCAGTGGTAGAGCACTTGCCTCCCATGCATGATGCTCTAGGTTCAATCCCCAGTACTGCCAAAATAGATAGAAAAAAAAAAAAAAGAGAGACAGCAGGCATCATGATGGGTGTCATCTTGAAGTTCCACTTGCCCTCTGACATAAAGTAACATTCCTGTACCAATATACGGGATGGACATAGACATACACATATATACATGAAGGTATCTGTGTACAAATACAAATGTCCATATGAGTTTACACCCATGGAACTAACAGCTGCTCAAGTCCATTTAACCTCTATCAACTCATTCCCAGATGTGTGTACCTGCCCAATTTTATGGACTCCAGGATTGGAGGTTAAGAGGCCGCCCTTCCATCTTGTCCAGGCCTTGGGCTTGCCCTCACCATGCCCTGGGGACTCTGAACTGGCTTGAGGCTTCTACTTCAAAGGGCCAAGATGTGTCAGCCCGGGTGTGTCTCTCACAAGACCTTGTATATATCTGCAGGTATGAGCCAGTCTATGGACCTAGCTAGAGCCCTTGCTCATCACTCTCCACCTCTCTCTTCCCCTAACCCCTGCCTTAAGATAGAAGCTGAGGTTGAGAGGAAGCCCTCAAATGTAAATAATAGGTACTTTTTTATTTTGCTGACAATAAGGGGTATTGAACCCAGGGCCTCATGCATGCTAGGCAAGCGCTGTACCACTAAACTATGACTTTCTTTTTCCTGTTTTTTTATTCTTTTGAGATAGGATCTTACAAAGTTGGCCATACTGGTCCTGAAGTCACTCTCTAGCCCAGGCAGGCCTTCAGTGTTCAATCCTCTTGCCTCAGCCTACCAAGTTGCTGAGATTACAGGCCTGTGCCTGGACCTGGCTAATAATATATTCAAATGAAAAGCTAAAAATGGGGAAGAATCCTTTCCTTCCTCCTTCCATCTCTTCCTCCTTCCCTTCTTCCTCCCTCCCTCCCTCCCTCCCTTTTCTTCTGCCAGTGCCAGCCGGCCAAGACAGACAGTACATGAAAGGGGGAGTGAGGATTGAAAGAAAAAATAAGAGACAGAAAAGATGCTTGGGAGGGCTGACAGTAGTGCCTGCAGCCCCAGTTTATTTCAGCTCTGCCTTTTTATACAGAAGAACTCAATTAGTTTCAACAGCTGTTTTTCCCCACCTGTATCTGAGGGTCAAGGAGCGGTCAAATAGGCTTCTTTGATCTTTTTGTTTACCACTATTGCCTCCAGGTCAGGTATTGTGAGGCTCTCCATATAAACACATTCCTCCTGATTAGGCAGATTAGGTACTGGTGTGCATAACACAAACTCAGTAAACAAGCCTGCCACAGCTCAATGTACATAATAGACTAACAGCTCCCAACATCCTTCCTTGATTGCTTTTGGAAATTTAGCCACTGAGCCTTGAACAGCTACTGCTTTTTCTTTAGGAAGAGCCCCACAACATTTTTTTTTTTTTGCATACACCTGTTGAAATCTCAATACTTGGGAGGTGGAGGCAGAAAGACCAGGAATTTAAGGTTATCCTCAGCTATATAGTATATTGGAAGCCAGTCTGGGCTATGTGAGACCTTGCCTATAAATAAATGAATAGAAGAATAAATAGGCTAAATACACATAATTCAAAATCTCAAAAAACAAAAGAGTATATGTTTCATTCCTACCTCTGCCATCAGCACCTTACAATCTACTCTCACTCCTCAGAGGAGATTACCGCTACCTTTTGTGAACTGGCAGAAATAGCCTCTGTATATATAAACATGTATATGTAACAAATGATCCCCTTTTTTAATGTAAATGACTGTGCTATGTATACATTCTGAAATTCATTTCTTTTTTTGTTTCTTTTTTTTAATTGGGGGAGTGTTGTTTTGAGATAGGATTTCCCTGTAGTCCCTGCTAGCCTGCAACTTACTATTGAGACCAGGCTGGCCCATCTCTGCCTCTGGAGTTCATGACACCAGACTTGAAATTTCTTTTTTTTTTTTAATTTTAAGGTTTTATTATTTTTACTTTCTGTTTTGCCTGCATGGATTTAAGTGCCATGTCATGCAGTGCCTGCAAAGGCCAGAAGAGGGTGTCAGATCCCCTGGAACTGGAGTTATGGATGGTTGTTAGCCACCACATTAGAGTGCCAAGAACTGAACCTGGACCAGACAGTGCTTTTAACTACTGAGCCATTTCTCCAGCCCCTGATATTTCTTTTTTTTAAAGACAAGGTTTTCGAATTGCCTGTACTGGCCTTGAACTTTCTAGCCTTCTGCCTCAGTTTTCTGAATACTTGGGATTATAGGCCTGTGACACCAGATCTAGCTTTGAATTTTTTTAAATTTAATAATATAACTGGGAGATAAGTCCCAAGCATGCACTCTGCCTCATTTTTTAATAGCTTCATAATATTTTATTGTGTCATAATAGATATGGATTATGTTTTTTGATCTACTCTTGCAGGTAAACATTTAGTCTGTTCTCAGCACTTTGAATTGTGGCATTGAATTTGTGTAGAGCCTTGGGATTGACTTTTTGTTGTTGGAGGTGTCTCTGTTGCTATTTAGTTATTTTTAATATTTTATTTATTTATTTTTAAGTGTATGAGTGTTTTGCCTGCAGGTATGTAAGTACTCCACATGTGTGTAGTGCCTGCAGAGGCACTGGAGTTGTAGATGGTTGTTAGCTGACATGTGGGTGCTGGGAACTGAACCCAAGTCCCTCTGTAAAAACAGTCAGTGCTCTTAACCATTGAGCAACCTCTCCAGCCCCATTGTTTTTGTTTCTTTGAGACAGTGTTTCACTCTGTAGCCCAGGCTGGCCTCAAAATCACAGCATTCCTCCTGCCTCAGTCTTCTTAGTGCTGGAATTGCAAGGAAATTACAAGTGTGAGTCAGAACACCTGCAAATTTATTTGTGTTGGGGGGCATGTTCCAGCCCAGTGGTGTCTTTCCAAGGCTTGGTTCCAATTCTAGATCCAGTGCTTTCACTTCTCCTTTGCCTAGTTTGTACCCACCTTTCCCTCTAAGCTCAGAGTGGCAGCCTCAGCCCTTTACCAAGGCCTGCTTTCTGGAGTTCTCAGAACCCCACACAATCTTCCTGGTCTGATTGCCTTGATTCCAGCCAAGAGCTTTGGTGAGAAAAGCCAGGGACACAAGTTCCAAATACTGTGCAGATATTGATCGATTGATCCTGACTTTGCCCACAGCTTTCCTGGGTATTGTCTACCTGCTGGTCTGGTTCTCTGAAATCTGCCATCCCTTCACACTAGAGGAATTCACTCAATCTACTGCAAATTCATAGTCAGGATTTTACCCATGATCCTTTTTAACACATATGTGCTTTCATGCAGAAGAAAGCCTCAAAACCTGACAGTGCATGCGAAAGTTATTTAGAGATCATCTAGTTCTGTGACTTTGCAGGTGAGGAGAGTGAAGCTTTGGATGAGGGGAAATGGGTTGCCTTGAGTCACAGAACGGATAAAAGAGGTCAGAACTTGGGACTTGGATCTCCAGTTTTTCCCTCTCTACCATTTCCTTCTAGAGTTTGAACTCAGTCAACTTTTATGCTCTCAAAATCCTCCCTATAAGGCAAACAGAAATGTGGAATATTTGTACACATATGTGCATGTACATCTACCCACAAGGACCACTAATACCCACACATACACACACAAAGACTTTTCGTGTAATATCCCATTGTAGCTTCAGAATAGCCCTATGTAGAAGCTGCTTTTATTATCTCTACCTGGCAGATTTGGAAACTGAGGCACAAGGAGTTTGAGTTATCATCCAATATTTGGCAGCTGCTAAGTGACAGATGGGGCTATGAGTCCATCAGTCTAGCTCCAGAACCCACAATCTTAAGACTATGCAACATTGCCTATCATAATTTAAGGATAATAGTAAAGTCTTTTTGCCTCTTAATGCCTGATGCTCCACTGTTTTTCTGAAACTCCAACATGGTTATACCTTCCTTTGTAGTTAATATGGCCCCTTGTAGTTAACATGGCCTCCTAAAATACTAGCCAACTTTACATTTAGTTTTCAGATGCCTCTGCTCCACTGAATGGTCTCAGAACTATACATTGGAGGTGGGGTGGGGAAAAAAGTACTTGGAAGAGCAAAGGGGTCAGACTAAATGTCTCCTTTTTTCTGGCCTGGCTCTGCCTAACCCTCTGTTGATGGGACCTCTGGAAATACAGCCCCTATAGTCAGTTGGCTTTTGTCCTCAGTCCAGAACACTGGTGACAGGAAGCCAAGTGGGTGAAAGGTGACAGGAGACGCTGTTTTGAATGATGTGGGTAATATCCCAGGTGCCTCTAAGCCAGCCTGACCTTGTGAAGGCAGATGGAGCAAAGCAGAACAGGAATCCTTCCTTCAGGAGAGCCAGCTTCACTGTTGCCTGGGGGTGGTAGGAGTCTATCCATCTAAAATCTATTGTTTAATTATAAGTGATTTTTTTTTTTTGGTCTTTTTGAGACAGGGTCTTCCTGTAGCTTCAGCTTTCCTGGAACTCACTATGTAGACCACGCTGGCTTTGAACTCACAGAGATCTGCCTGCCTCTGCCTCCCAAGTGCTGGGATTAAAGGCGTGCACCACCACACCTGGCTATAAGTGATTTTTTAAATAGTGCAATAATTTACTTTTATATCATATAATTTTTATTATAAATGTAAAATCTCAATAATTAAAAGAGTCAAGGTCACACTCTGTTTGTTTTAATTAAAAAATTACATTTATTTGTGCCCGTGTGTACATGTAATCAACACATACCACAGCATGCACATGGAAGTCAGAGGACAACTTGTAAGAATGTGTTCTTGGGGCTGGAGAGATGGCTTGGCGGTTAAGAGCAAGGGCTGCTCTTGCAGAAGACTCAGGTTCAATTCCCAACACCCACATGGCAGGTAACAACTCTGTAAGCTCCAGTTCCAGGGGATCTAACACCCTCTTCTGACCTCTATGGGCATGGCATGACACCTACATACATACATATACTCATAAACATAAAAATAATAATAATTTTTTTTTTAAAAAGGAATGTGTTCTCTTCTTCTATCATGTGGGTCCGAGGGATCAAACTCAGGTTGTCAGGCTTTACCTTTACCCACTGAGCCATCTTGCTGCCCCTGTATATTTTATTTTGTTTTTTAAAATATTTTATTTATATATACATATGAAGTGTCTTATTTTTGTAGAGCTTGTTTTTCTTCCAGTTTTAGAATTATGGTTTATTTACTTAATTATAAAGACAGTTCAAGTTCCAATGATTCCATAGAGAATACAGGAGTTGCGCTTGGTGGCAAATATCTGTAATTTCAGCACTTGAGAGGCTGAGGCAGGGGGATCCCAAGTTCAGGACCAACCTGAGCTATATGTAGCAAACTACTGTCTCAAAAAAAAAAAAAGGCAGATGGGGAGGCAGATACAAGGAAAGGCAGGTATTCACCCCTTCCCTGCTCCCCAGCCATGGATCTCCTTCCTAGAAGCAGCTGCTCAATCTAGCTTCCTGTGATTCCTTCTACAGAAAGTCTATGCATTTAAAATTCAATACATTTCTACATTTTTTTTTTTTTACCTTTTTTGAGACAGGATCTCATGTAACCCATTGAATTTGCTATGTAGTCAGAAATAGCTTTGAACTTCTGGTTATCCTGTCTCTACCTCATGAGTGCTGAGATTATAGGCCTGTGACACCACACCCAATTTACTCAGTTCTGAGGATGGAACCCAAGGTTTTGTGTATACTAGGCAAGCATGCTAACAACTGAGCCCCTCCCATGTATATATTTTTCATACATATAGAGACACTGTTCTTTACCCTCTATTTTCAGTTCACACTCTATCTTTTTTTATGTGTATGAGTATATTGCCTGTATTATGTAAGTACACCCGTTTTGTGCAATGTCCTCGGAGGTCAGAAGAGGGCGTTGGATTCTCCTGGAACTGGAGTTATGGATAGTTGTTAGCCGCCATGTGGGTGCTGAGAATTGAACCCAGGTCCTATTCAAGAGCAGTCAATGATCTTAACCACTGAGCCATCTCTACCACCCCCACATTTTATCTTTTTAAATATTTTATTACTTTAATTTTATGTTTATGAGTGTATTGCCTGAATATATGTAAGTGTACCTGTGTCATGCAATGCCCAATGGAGATCAGACAAAGGCATGGGATCCCCTGGAACTGGAATTACAGATGGTTGTTACCTGCCGTGTGGGTGCTGGGAACTGAACCCGGGTCCTCTGTAAAAGTAGCCAATGCTCTTAACTACTGAGCCATCTCTCTAGCTCCTCACAGTATCTTGAAGACCATTATCACTGTGGAAAATGGCCTCATTGTATTTCACACATACATTGTATCCTATCATATGGATGCACTAAAGCCAGTTCTCTATGGACAGGAAGCTTGCTGAAGATGTAAATCAGTAGAGTGCTTACCTAGCATGCACTAAGCCCTGGGCTCAATCACCAGTACTGTGTAAAACTCGATGTGGTAGTAGATGCCTATAATTCCAGCACTTGGGAGGTAAAGGCAGAAGAATCAGAAGGTCAACTACTCAACTACATAGTTAGTTTGAGGCCAGCCTGGGCTACATGAGATCCTGTCTTTAAAAAAGAAAAAAGAGAGATTCGGAGATATAATTTATAAGATTGATTGGTACACACATTTCAAATTCAACAGATTTTCTCGAGTTTCTCTCTCCAAACATACTTTAGACTTCTATCAATGGTACATGGGAGCCCCGGGTTTACATTCCAGGCTTGGCCTGTGTGCTTCCTTCTGAGTCAAAGCTCAGTGGTCCCTGGCCTCATCCCTCCCTGAAGAATCTGGGTAGACAAGCTGAGAGTTGTGCAGGATGCAGTTGGTGAGAGGCTGTCCCTCATTAGCCAGATGGTCACTTCGGTAAAATAACCTTCTCAAAAGCAGAAAGGCCACCCTTCTGAGCACCCCATCATTAGAGGTATCTAAGTGAAGTTTCAGTATCAACATTTATTCTGTGATGGGTCTTGGGCTGGTGTCCCCAGAGATGAGTCAGCTCAGTCCCTGCCCTCCCAGAGCTCGATATTCTGGGAGAAAATAGACAAGTAAACAGACAGTGACGATTGAGAGTTTACTCAGCACTGGGCTGGACTTCCTTTTCTGACAATATCTGGAACTTCCTGCTACATAACACATGGAAATGCTGGAAACAAAAACAACCAATATTCTTTTAAAACAATTAAAGACCTTGTGACAAACAAATATTTAGGCTTATGAAAAGTTAGGAATTGTAACTAAAATGGCTGATAAATCTGGAAGTTTTGAAGGGCTATGGCTTGAACAGTTTGTCTGGATCTTGGCAGAATGCCTTGTGGCCATCCCACAAGAGAGGATAAGAAGCTTGTCAGACAGGAAAGTCTGTCTCCCACTAGTCTGACTTAACATGAAACTTTTTTTGGTTTTTATTATGTGTTTGAATATTGACTACATGTGTGCAAGTGCACCAGTGTGGTGTAATTCCCATGGAAGTCAGAAGAAGGTGTCGGATCCCCTGGAACTGGAGTTACAGATGGTTGTTAGCTGCCATTTGGGTGCTAGGAATCGAACCCAGATCCTCTGCAAGAACAGTCAATGGTCTTAACAGCTGAGCTATCTCCAGCCCCTATTTTTATGTTTTTATCTTATTTATTTATTTATTTATTTATTTATTTATTATTTATTTATTTATTTATCTTTCTAAGAGAGTGTTTCCCTGTAGTCTCAGCTGGCCTGGAACACTATATGCAGACCAGGCTGGCCTTGAAATTCACAGAGATCCACCTATTTTTGCCTCCTGAGTGCTGGGATTAAAGGTATATGCCATCATACCCAGCTTTATTTGGTTTATTTTTTTATTATGTGTATGAGTGTTATGCCTGCATGTATGTAAGTGTACCTGCATTGTGCAATGCCCATGGAGGACAGACGAGAACACTGGATTCCCCTGGAACTGGAGTTAGGGATGGTTGTTAGCTGCCATGTGGGTGCTGGGATTCGAACCTGGGTCATCCACAAGAGCAGCCAGTGCTCTTAACCACTGAGTCATCCATCCCTCCAGCCCCAATTTTTTCTTTAATCTTTTTGAAACAGGGTCTTCTTGTAGCCCGTTGGCCTGGAACTTTCTATATAGACCAGGCTGTCCTTTATCTTACAGAGATCCTCCTGCCTGTGCCTCCCAAGTGCTGGAATTAAAGACATATGCCACCACCCTGGCTTCCTCTTTATTTTTGTTATTTGTTTATTTATTATTTATTTGTTTATTTACTTATTTATTCATCTTTTTGAGGCAGGGTCTCCCTGTAGCCACAGCTGACCTGGAACTCACTAAGTAGATCAGGCTGACTTTGAATTCACAGAGATCCCCCTGCCTCTGTCTCCCGAGTGCTGGGCTTAAAGGCATGTGCCAGCACACCCTTTTTATTTTTAATTATCTGTATATTTGTATCTGTGTGTAGGTTTGGGCTCATGAGTGCGGTGCCAGAAAAGGCCAAAAGAGGGCATCAGGTCTTCTGGAATTGGAGTTATAAGCAGTTGTGAACCACCTGATGTGCGTGCTGGGAACCAAATTCAGATTCTCAGGAGAGTAGCAAAGTGCTTTTAACAGCTTAGCCATCTTTCCAGCCTCAGGCATAGGGGTTTCTTGTCTGTCCTTTCAAGATGCAGCTGCAAAATATGAAACTTATTAGCTGCCATCTAGAATTGTCTCCTGGGCAATAGGGTACTCGACAATTTGTACCTCCACAATTCGCATAGCAATTATTCAACTCTTTTTTATTTTTTTCAGTGTCATTCTTTTTTGGTGTGTAGTACAGGATGTAAGGAGTTGGCTTGTTCTTGCTGTCCATGCAAGTCACAAACTGTTTAAATCTATAGGCAGTTCATTTTATCTTTCTTTGTAGAACCAGTCAGACTTTGGCCCTGGTATGTCTTGCCTACATAAGTTTGACAAGAGGTTGCCAGCCACTTTTATGGGTAAGTGCCTTGCAAAAGCAAACCCAAAAGAAAAGATTGTCTATTTTCCCAAATGGCTCATCCAGAAATCTTAGAATTGAGTTTTGTTGGCTCTAATTGGCCTAATTTAAGTTACATACTTCTCTCTCAACCAGTCATGATGATAGGGGCTTAGCATGTGTTGGCTAGTTTAAATCATTTAAGACCCATTCATGCCTGGAATGAAGGTTGTGGAATTCAAGGTTTTGCTAAGAAAAGAACAAGGGGGAAAGGATTCCAGGGAACAACAAACAAATCCAACTAACATGTACCTTATTATAGAGCAAAGGGCATAAGGGGCCTGGATGCATAGCCATGGGGAGTGTGGCTCCTAGGGAGGGACAGAGGCACTTGAGGTTAGGGATAGAGGAGCCAAGCTATTGCTTTGGGGTTTAGGCCTAGGTTACAACTTAATCTTGTTTTCTTAACAGGGTAACTTTTGCAATTGTGGGGCATTTGTGGGGACAGGGTAGGAAGGAAATTGGTACAACTGGCAACACTGGGTCCGTGTGTTGAAGAATTACCTAAATGCATAGATCTGGGTTCCTGGTTCCTTTGGAGCCCTTACAATGTTTGGGCGGAGGGTTAAAGAGGAAACTACTTGGGCCTGGAGAGATGGCTTAGTGGTTAAGAACACTGGCTGCTCTTGCAGAGAACGTTTTATTCCCAGCACTCACGTGGTGGCTAACAACCATCCCTAACTCCAGTTCCAGGGGTTTTGATGCCCTCTTCTGTCCTCCACAAGCACTGCATGACATGGATGCAGTTACATGCAGGCAAAACACTCATACACATATATTGAAATAAATAAAATTTTACAGAAAGAGGGAACTACCTATGAGCCACCCAGTGAGCTTCACCAGGGACCCTGATCCAGGAACAGGAGGCTGCTATAGAAGGTTAACTGTGAGACCCAAGTCCACCTGCTTCTTCATTGCCATGACCTTTGTCCAAGTCCCTGTCTTCTTTTGTTTTTTATATATGAATTAAAAAAATATTTTATTTATTATTTTTATTTTATGTGTATGAGTGTATTGCCTGTAATGCATATAAAAACACCTGTGTCCTGAAATGCCCATGGAGGTCAGAAGAGGGTATCAGATACCCTGGAACTGGAGTTACAGATGACTGTTAGCTGTCATGTGGGAGTTGGGAACTGAACCCAGGTCCTCTGCAAGAGCAGCTGCCCCATATTTTTTAAAAGATATTGAAATATAAACCCACTATTTTGGGGCAAATAATTTAGTGACTTTGTTTAGTATATTCACTGACCAACAGAACCATTACTACAATCTAACTTTAAAACATTTTCATTACTTCACAAAGAAACTGTATTTACATATCTGCTGGAACAGGCATGTAATCCCAGCTACTGGGATGACTGAGGCAGGAGGATTCCAAGTTCAAGGCCTGCCTAGACTATGGAGTGAATTTAATCAACTTGAAATTAGAAAACCTGGTGAGACACTGTCTCAAAATAAAAAGTAGCTAGTATGGTAGCATATGCCTTTAATCACACAATTAGGAGCTGAAATAGGAGGATTGCTTCAAGTTCTATGTCAGCCTGGGCTACATAGTGAGTACTTAGGTCATCCAGGGATACAGAACAAGACCCTGCCTCTAAACAAAAGTGCAAGGGAGTTAGGAATGTAGCAAGGTTGAAAGAGTTGAGCATGCATGGAGTCTTGGGTTCAGTCCCAGCACAGAGTAAGTCAAGCTTGGCAGAATACATACATACATATACGTATATATGTATACATATATATTAGTTCTTTACATATTCTTGGACACTGCTGAGATGGCTCAACAAATAAAGGCACTTGCCAAGCCTGAAGACCTGAGTTTGATCCCAGGAACCCACATCATGGAAAGAATCAATTCCCAAATATTGTCCTCTGACCTCCTTACCTGAGCCATAGTATGTGCCCCTCTCCACATATGTGCACACACAAATAAATTTTTGTTTGTTTGTTTTTTTTGAGACAGGGTCTCCCTGTAGCCCCAGCTGTCCTGGAACTCACTATGTAGACCAGGCTGCCCTCGAACTCACAGAGATCCTCCTGCCTCTGCCTCCCGAGTGCTGGGATTAAAAGGCTTATGCCACCACGCCCGGCTTAGGTGTGCATTTTTAAAAAATATTTTATGAGCTGGGTGTGGTGGCGCACGTCTTTAATCTCAGCACTCTGGAGGCAGAGGCAGGCGGATCTCTGTGAGTTCGAGGGCAGCCTGGTCTACATAGTGAGTTCCAGGACAGCTGGGGCTACAGGAAGACCCTGTCTCAAAAAGACAAAAAAAAAAGGACACCTGACTCAGGTTAGTTTAGTGGTAGTGCATGTGCTTAGCATACAGCAAGGCCTTGGGGTCCATCCTATTATCAAACAATCAAACAAAATACTCTTATTCCTCCCTCCCACCACACCCAAAGCCCACAAAAAACCAAAAAGCACCTGATACTATTTTCTGTTTACAGTTCTCCAGTGGAAGCTGGGTACGGTGGTGCATGCGTGCAATCCGGGTACCTGGGAAGCTAATGTAGGCTTGGCATGAATATAGAATCAGCATGAATTTGGACCAGCAAGATAGTTCAGTGGGTAAAATCACTTGCTGCCAAGTCTGCCTGCCTGAGTTCAATCCTAGGACCCATATGGGGGAAATACAGAACTGACTCCCGAAAGTTGTCCTCTGACCTCCATGTGGACTCATGACACATCCTACCCTTACTCCCAAAATACTAAAATTTTTTAAAATTTTTAAAAATTTTAAAAAGGGTTGCTCATTCAGCTCTGCAGTGAGTTCAAGGCCTTCCTTGGTTACATGAGACCCTGTCTCCAAGAAACAAAATAACTGAAGATTAAGAAAAAAAAAACTTTTTGGGGGGCTGGAGAGATGGCTCAGCAGTTAAGAGGACTGTCTGTTCTTGCAGAAGACCCAGATTTGATTCCCAGGACCCATATGGTGGTTAATAACTGTTTTTAACTCCAGTTCCAGGGGATCTGATGCCCTCTTCTGACCTCTGAGGGCACTGCGTGACATGGGTGCACTTACATACATGTAGGCAATACACTCACACACACAAAATAAAAAACAATAGTAAAATTTAAAAAAATGTTTCAAGGGCACATAGTTTGCACTTGGAATAATCCCAAAATTATTAACTATAATTAAGAAGTTCCTTCCTATTTTTTTTTTTGTCTTTTTGAGACAGGGTCTCCCTGTAGCCCCAGCTGTCCTGGAACTCAGTATGTAGACCAGGCTGGCCTTGAACTCACAGAGATCGACCTGCCTCTGCCTCCCGAGTGCTGGAATTAAAGGTGTGCACCACTATGCTTGGCTACACTTGCTTCTTAGCTGTTTCTTCATCCACAAATTCCACTTTTCTCCCCCCTCAGGTCATACGTTTCCTTTTGATTCTCAGATATATTTTACTGTTTTCAGATTTAGAGTCTATTCTTGCTACCTGGAAGTTTGATTAGTTCTCATTTAGTAGGTCTCAGTTCAAATGTCACCTTGTCCCACAGCCTTCCCTGGTCTCTTGTCACATTACCTCCACCATACCCATGGTTATTCTCAATCTTTCCTCCTTCCTTTGTTCCTTCATTCCTTCCCTTTCCCTCCCTCCCTCCCTCTTTCCTTCCTTTGTTCTTCCTTTTCTTTCTTCTTTTGAGACATGGTCTCACTATGTAGCTCTGGCTGGCTGGTCTGGAACTTGCTATGAAGACCAGACTGGCCTTAAATTCACAGAGCTCTGCCTGCCTCTGCCTCTTGAGTGCTGGGATGCACCACCATGCCTGACTGCACTGTTTCCTTAAATCCACAGCCGAATAAGACTATGAATGAATTTCTCCCTCATCAGCCTACGTAACAATATCTGGCATGCTGAAAACTGGCCAGGAGGGAAGAAACTTGTAGCTCAGTTTCAGTTTGAGTTTTCTATATACTGTGACCAAAGTATGTGGTGTTTTCAGCAATAGGATCTTAAGAGGAGCACTATACACCCATGTACATTGTTTCTCTTTAAATATTAAAAAGAAATTTTTATTTATTATTTTTATTTTACATGTATGAGTGTATTACCTACATGTAGGTAAGTACACCTGCGTCATACAATGCCTGCAGAGGACAGAAGAGGCCATTGGATCCCCTGGAACTAGAGTTACGGACAGTTGTTAGCTGCCATGTGGGTTCTGGGATTTGAAACCGGGTCTTCTGCAAGAACAACCAGTATTTTTAACTGCTGAGCCATCTCTCCAGCTCCCAATATATGCATATAATGTGTAGTAAGTAAATCAGAGTAACTGGCATATGACTTTAGACATTCAAAATCCTTTATTACCTATTTTGAAATATTTCATAATTGTTGTTAACAATAGTTTCCTATTGACACACTGTTCTGTTTTCTTCACTGATCTAAAATTTCCTTTTATAGTTAATTATTATAATCTTTAAGCACTCACCATAGCACTTTTCATACATTAATTAATGAAGAGGTATGCTGTTAATGTCTACCGATGGGCTGTCTGAATCTTTGACTTGTGTTTGATTTCCAGCTGGAGGATTTCCAGCTGCCAACCTGAACTGAGAAAAGCAGGAGTGCATCATTGCTTAGTATCTGTCATACTGGTTGTGCTGGTTAGCTTTTATTGTCAACTTGACACAATTCCAGAGTCACCTGGGAAGAGGGAACCTCAATTGAAGAATTACCTAGATCCATTGGTCTGTGACCATGTTGGTAAGGAGTTGTCTCCACTGATGATGGATGTGGGAGGGCCCAGTCCATTGTGGGCGGTGCCACCCCAGGCAGGTGGACCTGGATTGTATAAAATAGCCAGCTGAGCAAGGGTGTGAGGGGAGGGCAATAAGCTTTGTTCCTCCATGACTTCTGCTGTGAACTCCTGACTTGAGTTCCTGCTCTGACTTCCCTCCATGATGACTTGTGACCTGGAAGTGTAAGATGAAATAACCTTCTCTTCCCCAAGTTCCTTTTGGTCATGGTGTTTATTGTAGTAACAGAAAACAAACTAAGACACTACTTTGGTAGTAACTTCAAGAACACCGATAAAACAAAAATATAGTGAAACAATTCAGAACCCTGAATTTTGGTTCCTTTGTGTGTGTAATTGGAAGTTTATATAATTCAATCTTCAAAAATGGTTGTGTAAAAGCAATCAGTAGCATTTCTAAATACTCCTTAATTAATGTTGTTCAGCCTACAACCATTACATTTTTTCAGATTAGAGTACTGCAGCATGCACAGGAAGGTTAAATAACTTGTTGAAGGTTGCAGAGCTAATAAACTACTCCAAAGCATTTCTTGAGAACACAAAGTGCCTGAAAGATAGGTGGCGTTCAACTATAAAGAACACACACCTATCACTTTTAAAAAATATAAAAGGCGGCCAGGCGTGGTGGCTCACACCTTTAATCCCAACACTCGGGAGGCAGAGGCAGGTGGATCTCTGGGAGTTCTAGGCCAGCCTGATCTCCACAGTGAATCCAGGACAGCAGGAGCTACAGGGAGACCCTGTCTCAAAAAGACCCCCCCTAAAAAAATATATATGGCAAACATTTTAACATTAAAAATATACACAAGAGTGAAATTAACTCTTGAACGTTCGCTCACAATCCCGATAAAATAAATGCTTCCACTTCCCCTGGGTGGTTACATGAGCGTCCAACCTTTCGTAATAAGTTGAGCCATCCCGCTTTCCGTCGTTCCCCGCGTCCTGCCACAAGGCTTTTTGGGAATTGTAGTCTCTGAGTCCGCCGGCTCCGGCGGCAGCTGCAGCACTTATTAGACGAATGTACTACAGAGTAGCGAGCAGGTCCTGCGGCTCTTCCGCATTGACTGCTCCCTCTCTGCACCCGCCTCAGTTATCATGGCCGCTCCCTTGGCTCTGGCGCTGGTGGTGGCCGTGACTGTGCGGGCGGCCTTGTTTCGCTCCAGTCTAGCTGAATTCATTTCCGAGCGGGTGGAAGTGGTGTCCCCACTGAGCTCTTGGAAGAGAGGTGAGGTCACTGGCTGGCGAGGGCGGCCAGGCCGGGCCCGCGCTGTCCTGGCCTCTGTGAATGGGAGGCGGAGGCAGTAGCCGCCAGAGCGTGGTCCTGAGGAAATGACCCGCGTCTGGAACGTTTGGCTAGCTGAGGGCGGAGCGTGCTGCAGCTGGGGTGTGCAGTGCTAGCCGGGCCACGGACCACCCGAGGGGTGTATGTCAGAGGGGGCGTGTCCCACTGTCCGGAATCAGGAGCGGGATCCGTGGAAAGATGGGGTTAAGGAGGGGCTGTGTGCAGTGGGAATTGTGGGGTGTCGGGGTTGGGCGCTAGACAGTTCCCCACCGAAGAGCAAGATTTGTGGGGGGCGAGGGTGCCTCTTAGCAAGGAAAGTGTCTTATGTGCTTAGGTCGCCTCTGCTCAGTCCAGGACTTGCAGTGAAGTTTTTATTATTTTACACATACGCACACACGCACACGCAGTGAAGTTTTTATTTTACACACACACACGCACGCATGCACGCACGCAGTCACGTTCTTCATTAAACCTTATTTCATGCTAGCATCTATAACAAGTCACAGAAGTTGGGGTGGAAGAGCCACAGGCCAAACAAAGTATTTATAATTTCCTTAGTGCTCTGACCCTGAGTTAACTGCCTCTTCTTTTCCCAGAATGGACTCTCGATGGACTAGGTTTGGGAAAATTTAGAAAAGAGAGTTCCAGGAGGCAGAAGGCAAAGAAATATTTGGGGGTGTGAAATATCCAAAATCGGGAAGATGTGGGTTAGGGTAGGGCTAGAGTTTGATTTTCTAAAAAAAAATTACTTTTTATTATTCGTTGGTGGTGTATGTGCATATGCAGAGACAAGAGGAGGATGCAGGGTGTTTTCCTCCATCATTCTTTACCCCCAAACAGGGTCTCTCACTGAACTTAGGCTGTTTCTATTAGGCTGACTGGCTGGCCAAGAGCTCCAGCCCTGCGATCCTGGGGTTATAGACATGCATGGTCATGCCCGGCATTTTTTATGTGGGTGCTGGGGATTTGAATTCAGGTCTTCATGCTTGTGCAGGGAGTGCCCTTAGCCACTGACACTGAACCCACTGTCCAGCCTGAGTTAAGACTTTTAAAGTCTTTTTTTTTTTTTTTTGGTTTTTTTGAGGCAGGGTCTCCCTGTAGTCCCTGGTCTGGAACTCACTATGTAGACCAGGCTAGCCTTGAACTCATAGAGCTCCACCTGCCTCTGCCTCCTGAGTGCTGGGATTAAAGGTGTGAGCCACCAACACCCTGCTAAAAGTCTTTTTTTTTTTTTTACAAAATTTTAATTATTTAGTGTATGTGTAGGTATGCACAGGCTTGTGTGGCGGATCAGAGGACAACTTGGGAAATCTCCCTTTCCACCATGTGGGTCCTAGGGATTGAACTCTGGTTGTCAGGCTTGGGAGTAAGGACTTTTATCCTCTGAGCCATCTTGCCAGTCCAGTATTTAAAACTAAAATACATTGCACATACACATATACATAAAACTATAAACAGCTTAATTTTTTTTTTTCTTGGTCTTTTTGAGACAGGGTCTCCCTGTAGTCCCAGCTGTCCTGGAACTCACTATGTAGACCAGGCTGGCCTTGAACTCACAGAGATCTGCCTGTCTTTGCCTCCCGTGTGGAGTGCTGGGATTAAAGGCGTGCACCACCATGCCCAACCAGCTTAATTTTTATGAACCATATGTACATGTGTAACCAGCAGTCAGGTCAAAAATATCAGCTCCAGGCCAGTGTGATGGCATATACCCATAATCCCAGCACTTGGAAGGCAAAGGCTGAGGGATCTCAGTGAGCTTGAGGCCAGTGTGGTCTACATGGTGAGTTTCTGGCCAGCTGGGGCTACAGGGAGACTCTGTTCCAAAAAGGAAAAAAAAAAAAAAAAAAAAAAGATAACACCATCAAACTGTATTGTATGAAAATTGAAAAAATTCAAAAATCAAAACAAAACCAACCCAACATCAGCTCCTTGGAAGTCTCTTTTGTATTCTCACACTATTTTTGAGATACCATCTCTTCTATAGCCCGGGATGGGATCAAATTCATGGTGATCCTGCCTCAGTCTTCCTAGTGCTGGGATTGCAGGGTGAGCCACCACATTTGACTTTGTTCTCAAACTTGAATGCTAGAGTTTTAATAAATATTTGAGGTCATAAACTTCTTTTTACATTTATTTTGCATGTGCACATGTGTGTGCTGCACAGGTGCTATGGTGTGCAGGTGTGGAGGTCAGAGGACAACTTTGGGGAGTTTTTTTTTTTTTCACTGTCTGGGTTCTGGGTTCTCAGGCTTGGGGGCCAAGTGCGTAAGTGCTGAGCTGAAGTTTCTCAAAGTACTTAGTTTATGTCAAGGAGTATGGTAAGCCTTTTGTGTGCCTTTTCTCACTCTTAGTCCTCACAGTAATTCTTTGTGATGGGTGGTAGTATTTCCCCCACTTTACACATAAGAAAACTGAAATTAAAGAATTTGTCAGGGCTGGAGAGATAGCGCAGCAGTTAAGAACACTGACTGTTCTTGAAGAAGACCCGGGTTTGAATCCCAGCACCCACATGGCAGCTAACAACTGTCTGTAACTCCAGTTCCAAGGATCCGACAGTCTCCTGTCCTCTGCGGGCATTGCACGACATGGGTGCACCTACCTACGTGCAGGCAATATACACGTACACATAAGATAAAAATAATAAAATATTAAAAAAGAAAGAAAAGAATTTGTCTAAGTTTCCCAGTTGGTGAATGGAAGTAAAAATGGTAATTCATGGGTGAGATGATACTTGGGTTTGATATCTTTGCATGTAATTTGTTGTTGAAATGAAACTACTTGATTCCTGTTCTCTTATGGATAGCAGAATGCCCAAGGCACTGTTGGATCCTTCTTCCACACTCCTAGTGCGTGATAACATGCTTGTATTAAGAATGTTTCTTGGTCTAGCATGGTGGCGCACGCCTTTAATCCCAGCACTCGGGAGGCAGAGGCAGGTGGATCTCAGTGAGTTCGAGGCCAGCCTGGTCTACATAGCAAGTTCCAGATCAGCTGGGGCTACAGGGAGACCCTGTCTCAAAAAGACCAAAAAAAAAAAAAAGAATGTTTCTCATGCAGGGCTCAGTAGCACACACCTTTGATCCCAGCACTCGGGAGGCAGAAGCAGGCAGAGCTCTGTGAATTCAAGGCCACCCTGGTCTACATAGTGAGTTCTCAAAAAGACCAAAAAAAAAAAAAAAATGTTTCTCAGAACCAGGTGTGGTGGCACAGGCTGTAATCCCAGCACCTGTGAGACTGAGGCGGGAAGATAAGCTTGAGACCAGCCTGGGCTCCATATTGAGTTCAGGCCAGCTGGGCCTGACTCAAAAACCCTGACTCAAAAACAAAAAACAAAAGTTATTTCTCACCTTATATAAAAATTGTTTGTTTAAAGCTGGTCTATAGTGTTATGAGGTTCTTGAAGGACTTTGTTTACTCCTGGATTCCTTGGAGCCTGTCATAGAGCAGGTGTGTGTTACTATTGAATAATATGGAACAGATGAAAGTGTAAGATGTGTTTTTTATAGGACAGGTAGGTTGAAGGATTCAAAAACAAGGCGACGTTGTTGTAGTGACAAGATTTCCTTCCCTTTTTTTTGGAGACAGGGCCTCACTATGTAGCCCTGGCTGGCCTAGAATACACTATGTAGATCAGGCTGACCTTGAACTCATAGAGTCCTCCTGCATCTGCCTCTGGGAGTACTGGGATTAAAGGTTTGTGCCACCATACTTGGCCTTTTGGCCTTATTTTTTGAGATAAGGTCTCTCACTGAACCTGGAACTCACTGATTAAGCTAGACTGGTGGCCAGCAAACCCTAGAGAGCCTCCTGTCTCTGCCTCCCCAACTCTAGGATTACAGGTGTGTGCTGCCACACCAAGCCTTTTAACATGTATGCTGTTGAACTTCTCATACTTGCAAGGCAAGAACTTTACTAAGCATCTCTCCAGCCCCTTCACCGCACTTTTTTTTTGAGATATGGTCTCATAGATTCCATGCTGGCCTGGAACTCATTTTATAGCCAAGAATGACCTTGAGGTTCTGATCCACCTGCTGCCACCTTCCCAGGGTTAGAATTACAGGTGTGCACCACCATGTTTTGGTTTTATGTGGTACTTGAGATTGACCCCTGAGTTTCATGAGTGCTAGACCAAGCACTCTACCAACTGAGTGATAGCCCCAGCCCACCTGGTGGGTTCTAAGTCAGGGTATTATCTGTTCTTTGATATACACATAACAATGTTTGTGGCTTAGGTCTGTAATCTCAGCACCTAGAGGTTGATGCAAGAGGAGTGCCACCAGTTTGTAGGCCAGCCTGGGCCATATTGTGAGTTCTAGGCCAGCCTGGGCCATAGAATGAGATCCTGCCTCAAAAAACAAACAGGGCTGAGGAGAAGACTCAGTGAGTAAAAGTGCTCACTCAAGTATGAGGACCTGAGTTCAAATCTCCATAACCCACATAAACACTGCTTGCATAGTGAGAGTGGCGGTAGTTTAGCACTCTTACAGGGGTGGTAGGAGGCAGAGATGAGAGTCTCAGGAAGCTTGAGGGCCAGCTGGCCTGGTATATGCATCTAGCCTGGTGGATTCAGTGGCTGACTACCAGAGATCATGTCTCAAAGTAGAAAATGAGGGCTGATACCCAGGTTTGTCCTTTGACCACCGCATGTGTGGAGTGGCGTGGCATACTCATACTCACATTCATACACATGTAAGCACACACAAATTCACGTTACACACACACACACAAATAAAATAGAAACAAATGGACCAGCAAAATGGCTCAGTAGGAAAAGGCACTTGCTGGCAAGCCTGACGACCTGAGTATGATCCCTAGAACCCACATTGTGGAAGGAAAACTGACTTCCATAAGTTGTCCTCTGACTTCCACATATGCATCATGGCACACGTGTGTGCAGCACACATACTCAATAAATAAATGTAAAAATATATTTGACCAGGCTGGCCTCGAACTCACAGAGATCCATCTGCCTCTGCCTCCCAAGTGCTGGGATTAAAGGCGTGTGCCACCACACCTGGCCCTTTTTGTGAGGAGAATATAAAGGACAGGCATGAGTTTATGCAAAAGCTTAGAATTACAAGCCCTAGGCAGACAACTAGAAGAAGCCAGACATCTAAAAAGAAAGATTTATTTTATTTATAGTTTTGTTCTTATTATTATTTAAAATTTTGTGTGTGTGTGTGTGTGTGTGTGTGTGTGTGTGTGTCTGTGTCTGTGTCTGTGACTGTGTACATGAGTGCAGGTGCCCTCAGAGGCCCTAAGGCATTAGATCTCACAGGGACTGGAGTTACAGGCAGTTGTGAACCGCCCAACATGGTTGCTGGGAGTTGAACTTTGGTCTTCTGGAAGAACAACAAGTGCATTTAACTACTGAGCTATCTCTCTAGACTCAGTTTATTTCTGAATCAAAGCTCATTAAAATCCCTTGACAGACTCACAGGAGCATCTCTGTCTGGCTTATTGGACTTCTTGAATTTTTCCCTCTGGCCGTCAAGGCTTGACTTGGAGAGTGATGAGCCCAGGATTTGCTCTGGACACCTTGATAGCTGTTGAAGTGGCTAGAATTACAGTGTGAGGTCTCGGATGGGTTTTGAATCCTGAAGCACAGTCACCTGCCCTGTCCTCATAAGATTCTTTAGGATCCCTTCGTAGTTGCCACATGTTACTGGGGAAATTAGGGTTCCCCCTTTTGGGGGCTCTTAGTCTAATGAGAATAAAATAATAAAAGAATTTAAAAACAAAATTGGAAGGAAGCTCAAGAACAATTTCATTAGCATTTGAGGGAAAAACAACAGGACAGGCAAGCTGTAACGTGGTAGCGGCTGGGAGATGGGGAAGGGAAAGAGAAAGCCATGCTGTTGGTAAGCAGCCATGCAGACGAGCAGCTGCTTGGTGCAAGGGTGAGGGAAGCTTCAGAGTCTCAGAAATCCCAGTGTCAGCAAAAGCTGCTCTGGATCCGACTAGGACCCAAAAGGAAAAGAAAAGAAGGGAAGGGAAAAAGGATGTCTGTGTCTGCTTTTCATCTCACCGTAGGAGCACCAGGATTACAGACACACACTACTGTGTATGGTTTTCATGTGGGTTCTGGGGATTTGAACCTGGGTTCTCATGCTTAGACAGCATATGCTTTACTCCCTGAGCCATCACTCCAACCCCATCAGTTGTGGCTTATTTCATCATAATTTTTTGATGTGTATGAGTGTATTGCCTGCATGTGTGTAAGTGCACTCATGTTGTGCAATGCTCAAGGAGATCAGAAGAAAGTGTCAGATCCCTTGGCATCACAGATGGTTGTTAGCTACCATGTGGGTGCCGGGAATCGAACCCGGGTCTTCTGCAAGGGCAATCAGTGCTCTTAACCATTGAGCCATCTCTCCAGCCCCCTATTTTATCATAATTTTATGTGGCATGGGTGAATCATCATATCAGTTTGGACCTATGGATATTTATTGTATTTTCAGATTGTAATCCATGTTGCTCAGATCACTTTCGTTTTCTCCATTAGGACCTCTTTCAGGTTGACTCCTTTGCCACCCCTACCTCCACCCCCTTCTGGAACTGAAGGACATGTTCCATATTTGTACTGTATTTTCTTGGCCCAGCTCTGCAACTGAATTTTTATTTTTTGCTTTTTATTTATTTTTATTTTATTTTTTTGGTCTTTTTGAGACAGGGTTTCCCTGTAGCCCCAGCTGGCCTGGATTCACTATGTAGACCAGGCTGGCCTCGAACTCACAGAGATCCATCTGCCTCTGCCTCTTGAATGCTGGGACTAAAGGCGTGGGCCACTACACCCAGCATTGCTTTTTATTTTTTGGTCTTTTTGAGACATGGTCTCCCTGTAGCCCCAGCTTTCCTGGAACTCACTATGTAGACCAGGCTGTCCTTGAACTCACAAAGATCCGCCTGCCTCTGCCTTCCAAGTGCTGGGATTAAAGGCATGCGCCACCATGCCTGGTTGCTTTTTATTTTTTTTATTTTTTATTTTTTTTAATTTTTAAAAATGATTTATTTAATAACAACATACCTGCATGTCTGTGAGTGCACCCGTGTCGTGCAATGCTGTGGAGGTCAGAAGAGAGCTTCAGATTCCCCTGGAAGTGGAGTTAAGGATGGTTTGTAGCCGCCATGTGGGTGCTGGGAATCAAACCCAGGTCATCTGCAAGGGCA
>NW_008350617.1:415987-443814 GCF_000622305.1 Nannospalax galili
GGGGATGGAAGGGGGAATGTGGCTTAGGGAGTCCCGGCACGGAGGGCTGCGCTATAGACTTACCCCAAGAGGCCTGAGGATAGTAGTCGGTTGCTTTTTATTTTTAAAGACATGGTCTTACTATAGATCTGGCTAGCCTGGAACTTGCCATGTAAACTAAGCAGGTCTCAAACTTGTGGCAACCCTCTTGCCGCTGCTCCCTGAGTGTTGGCATTACAAACTAACCTGCCCTGTTTTGGAAATACTATTTTAAAATCAATATATGGAGCTTCATGTGTTGGTACAACACTTGAAATCTTAGCGCTCAGGAGGCTGATTAGGAGCATCAGGAGTTGTAGGCCAGCCTGAACTACATAGTGAGACCTTGTCTCAAAAAACAAACAAAAATATCTAGGTTTGTTCATTTTTACAGGGGCTTCTTGGGGTCAGTCAACCAGAAATGTAAGAACACTGCTGTCTTCAAACATGCTGACTCTATATCCTTCTTGATCGTGGGAAGCAAAAAGGCAATGTTTATCTTAGAGTAGGTGATAGACTTTTATTATCACCTGTAGGAAAAGGATGTCAAAGTAACTTAAGAATTCTCGCTTCATTAGATAATTATCACCTAAGAATTGAGCTGGGTTCAGGGGATCTGACACCATTTTATGGCCTTTTTAGGCACCTGTACTTACATGCACATACCTATACACAGACATGTTCATCATTAAAAATTAAATCTTTAAAAAAAAAAGGGGGCTGAGCTGAGCATGGTGGTTCATGCTTGTAATTCCAGTACTTAAGCAGATGAGGCAGGAGGGTTGCTGTAGTTTGAAGCCAGCCTTAGATAGATAGTGAATTCCAGGTGGATGACAGTGTAAGACCCTTTTTCAAGAAAATTGAGAGACTGTAGGTCTGGGTATGGATCAGCTGTAGAGTACTTGGCTATGATTTGTGAGACCCTAAGTTCTATTTCCAGCACAGCCAAAAATCAAACAACCTCCCACCCAATTAAAAATACTAATTAGATAATAAATCTCCTGAAGGAAGAAATATCATTCCAGCTGAGTATGGTGGTGCATACCTGTGATCTCTGCTTTAAAAAAATTATTTTTATTTTATGTGTATGAGTATATTGTCTGCATGTGTATAAATGTCCCCATGTTGTACAATGCCCATGAAGGTCAGAAGAGGGCATTGGATCCCCTGGAACTGGAGTTATGGATGGTTGTTAGCCACTGAGTGAGTTCTGGGAACTGAACCCAGGTCCTCTGCAGAGTGCCAGTGCTCTTACTGCTGAGCCATCTCTCCAGCCCCAATGGTCTCTTTTTTTCTGAAGTCCTAGACTGAAGGTCAGCCTGGGCTACAAAACAAAACCTGGTCTCAAAAAAGAAAAAAGAGAAGAGAAAAAGAAAGCCTTAATTACACTGGTGTATCTTTCATGGGTTTTATTTTAGAAAAAGCACTATAGTAAAAAGAATGACTTATGGGTATTTTGGGTTCTTTTTATTTTGTTTTTGTCTTTCTGATACTGGGCCTCTCTGTAGCTGGAGCAGGCCTGAAACTCACTATGTAGACCAGGCTGGCCTTGAACTCACAGAGATCCACCTGTCTCTGCCTCTTGAAGTGCTGGGATTAAAGGCATGTGCTACCATGCCCAGCAAAAAAAAAATTTAATTGAATTTTTTTATGCATTTGTACCTCTTGATTATATTCAGGCTTCCTCCCCTATCTGCACCCCCTAGAGTTCATGCATTCTGTCATATATGTTAAGGTCTATCAAGTCAAAACAAAACAACAAAAACAAAAACCTAGCCAAACAACAAAAAAGAACAATTATTCTCCTCTCAAAACACACACACACACACACACACACACACACACACACACACACAGCTGGAGAGATGACTCAGTGGTTAAGAGCACTGATTGCTCTTGCAGAGAATGGGATCTCTATTCCGAGCACCCACATGGCAGCTAATAACCATCCATAATTTCAGTTCCAGGGGCAATCCGAAGACCTCTTCTGACTTCTGAGGCATTGCACGACACAGGTGCACTCACATACATGCAGGCAATACACTCATACACATAAAATAAAAATATTAAATAAAATATTTTAAAACACACACACACACGTACACACACTCCTGTGATTTTAGGACCAAAGGCATATCCCAAAAGTATATATTGCTTTGTAGAAAACTGATTACAAATGTCACTGAAACAAGCAGCAGAAGACCATTTCACTCCTGTATGGACAACTTTTTTTACATGCTTCTGATTTGTTAGTTGTGTTTTGGAATAGGGCGGAATATTCATAATTAAAACACTCTTTAGAGTGGGTGGAAGTTACAAGGAGGTATAAGAAATTTACAGTTTGGGGCTGGAGAGATGGCTCAGTGCTTAAGAGCATTCACTGACTGCTCTTGCAGAGGACCTGGGTTCGGTTCCCAGCACCCACATGGCAGCTAACAACCATCCCTAACTCCATTTCCATTCCAGGGACTCGGACATTCTCTCTGACCTCTTTGGGTATTGCGTGACATGGGTACATTTATATACATGCAAGCATACACTCATATACATAAAAAACCCCACAATATTAAAAAAGTTTACAGTTCATTTTTAAAAATTATTATTGAGACAGAGTCATGCTGTGTAGCACTGCTGGCCTGGAACTTGCTATGTAGATAAGGTTGGCCCTGAACTCACAAATATTCATCTGCCTTTGCCCCCCCAAGTGCTAGGATTAAAGACATGCATTGCCATACTCAGCTTTTTATTTATTTATTTATTTTTTGTTTTTGTTTTTGTTTTTCTGAGACTGGGTCTCCCTTGTAGCCTGAGTTGGCCTGGAACTCACTATGTAGACCAGGCTGGCCTTGAACTCACAGAGGTCTGCCTGCCTCTGCTTCCCGAAGTGCTGGGAGTAAAGGTGTTTTCCACCACATCTGGCTCAGCTTATTTTTTAAAATTATGCATATGGGGGTTGGAGAGATGGCTCAATAGTTAAGAACAATGGCTGCTTTTGCAGAGGACCCAGGTTCAGTTCCCAGCACCTACATTGTGGCTGACAACCATCCTTAACTCCAGTTCCAGGGAATCCCAGAGCATCTTTTGTCCTCCATAGGGATTTTACAACATGGGTGCACTTACATACATGCAGGCAAAACACTCATCCACACAAAATTAAATAAATAAATAAATAAATAAATAAAATAAATAAACTGGGTTCACTGACTTGACACAGTGGGCCTTAACAGGAATGACAGAGTATATGGGCTCCAGGGTCTATGGGAGGGTGCCAGTAGGGATGGGCGTATAAAGATGATTAAGATTGATGTTCTATATGAAATTCAGAAAAAATTCAATAAAAACAAATTTTAAATTATATGTATGTGTGGGGGCACGTGTACCATGAGTGCAGTGCCTGTGGATGCCAAAAGAAGGTGTTGTATCCCCTGGAGCTAGGGTTATTGGCTGTTGTGAACCACCTGGCATGGGTTCTGGGAATAGACCAACCGCTGTGCCATCTCTCCAGTCTCAGAAGTTTTCAGTTCAGCACAAAACTTTCTCATAGGGGGCATTGCCCATGATGGAAAGGGTTGCTTTGTTTTTTTGGAGGGTTTTTATTTTTTTATTTTTTGGTGCTAGTCTGGAATAGACTATGTAGACCAGGCTGGCCTTGATCTCACGAGAGATCTGCCTACCTGTGCCTCCTGAGTGCTGGAATCAAATACATATGCCACCATGCCTGGTTGAAGGGTCACTTTGTATGGAAGAATTCTCCATCCTTGGAGATTTTTTATTTATATATATATATCTGTGTATGTATATACATATACCCGCACATATATATTTCTAATGTTTTTATTCTTTGAGAATTTCATACACATACAGTCTTGGAATTTTTCAAATCAAGACTTACAGCTACTTGCTAGAGATGAAGTTAGATGAACTCTGAGGTACTTCTTGGTCTTGGGAGTATCTAACATGTTAATTTATGGCTATTTGCTGCTGTTTCTGAAGTCTGAGTGAAATTGTATTTCTTACTTTTCAGTGGTTGAAGGCCTTTCACTGTTGGATTTGGGAGTGTCTCCGTATTCTGGAGCAGTGTTTCATGAAGTAAGTGTTCTGTTTTCTGTTTTGGCTATAAGAGCAGTTTATAGTCAACAGATACCAAAGCCTGACCTCTGTTTGGTACAAACATTTAAAAAGATCTATTTCTGGACATCATATTTAGAAACAACCCTTTTTTAGACATTGTCTGCATAAGAAGGATGTTTCACATTTATAGGGAAAATGTTCCAGATTAAGACTTTTAGACATTTATTGCTATAGTGAATGTGTCAAGGTCAGAGGACAACTTTCAGGAATTGGTTCTTTCCTTTCCCCTTCTTGAGTCAGGGTCTGTCTTGCTTTCGCTACTCTGAGTACTCCAGGCTAGCTGGCCTCAAGCTTCCAGGTGGTTCTCCTGTCTCAGCTTCCCATCTTGCCATAGGCATGCCGAGATTACAGATAAAAGCCACTGGATCCAGCTTTTTGTGGGTTCTGGGGATCCAATTCAGGTTATCAGGCTTGTATAGCAAGTCGCAAGTTGTTTTACCTCTTGAGCCATCTTGCTGGCTTGAGCAAATTAGATGAAGCTTCTACAGAAATGATTGTTTTTCTTTCTTTCCTTTTCTTGGTCTTTTTTGAGACCAAAACCTCACTATGTAGACCAGACTGGCTTTCAACTCACTGCGATCTGCCTGCCTCTGCCTTTCAAGTGCTGAGACTAAAAGTGTGTGCCACCATGCACATAGCTCCTAGTCTATGAATGTTGTGTGCTAAGTAGAATGTGATTTTTTTTTTTTAATCTGCTTTCCCAATGTTGGTTTCTTAGAAAGCCCATTAAAGATTATTTTAGCCATAAAATCAGTTATTGAGACTAGTAAAAACAAGCTGGGGGTAGTGGCTCATACCTGTAGTATCGAAACACTGGAGGCAAAGGCAGGAGGATTGCCATGAGTTCAAGGCCAGCCCAAAGGTAACAGTGAGTGTTAGGCTAGCCAGGGTTACATAGCAAGACCCTGCCTTTAAAAAAAAAATTGTATAGCCACTTGCCACCGCACCTGACCAGTTCTTGTTAGCTGGTGCAATCCAGTGGTGAGCTGAAAGTAAGCCCCAGCTTTTAGGAAACAGGGTTGTCCTATATGTGGATGACTCTGTGCTAAAAGCATGGGAACAGCTTAGGAGGGAAAAAAAAAAAAAATGTTGGAGAGATGGCTCGGTGATTAAGAGCACTGGCTGTTCTTGCAGAGGACCTGAGTTTAGTTCCTAGCACCTACATGTTGGCTAGCGACTGTCCATAACATCAGTTCTCTGAATTCCCTCTTCTGACCTCTGTAGGTATTGGATGCATGTGGTGTGCTTATACATGTAGGCAAACACTTATATACATAAAGGTAAATTAAAAATAAAAAGTTTAAAAAGAATAAGCCAGGCATGGTAGCACACACCTTTGCTTCTAAAATTCCCCGGGTTGGGGATTGGTATGAACAATGCCACTCCTTCCTCCTGCCATCTTTTTATTTTTTAATATTTTATTTATTATTTTTATTTTATGTGTATGCATGTATTGCCTCCATGTAAGTGCACCCATGTCATGCAGTGCCCACAGAGCACAGAAGAGACTGTTGGATCCCCTGGAACTAGAGTTATGGACAGTTGTTAGCTGTCATGTGGGCGCTAGGATTTGAACCTGGGTCTTCTGCAAGAACAGTCAGTGTTCTTAACCGCTGAGCCATCTCTCCAGCCCCCCTCCCTCCATCTTGAGGACCAACTGAAGTATTATTCCACTAACTGTACCAATGAGTTTATTGGGCTTACTTATAGAACAATGGGTGAGGGTTTACTTATAGGAGTGTGGGTATTCTCCCCCCCGCCGCCAAAGGCTGCACTGGAAAGTTTTCACCCAAGCTTGGCTGATCGCTTCCCCATAGCCACATAAAATGGTGAGAGAGCCCCTCCCCTAGTCTTCCCCAGCCTATATATGCTGGCCTCTCCCCTAGGCCACATGCAGTTAGGGCTAAATTGCTTGGGTTGGGATGTATGGCTGGACTCTCAGGCAAAGGTCCTAAGACCTGTCCCTCCTTCCATGCCAGTGTGAACTGCCAATAAGCCCAGATGTGGGGGCTGGAGAGATGCATCAGCAGTTAAGAACACTTCCTGTTCTTCCAGAGGACCCAGGTTCAATTGCCAGCACTCGCATGGCAGCTAACAACTGTTAATATCTCCAATTCCAGAGGACCCAACCCCTCTTCTGGCCTCTGCTTTGGCATTGCATGCACATGGTAAACTTACAGTCAGACAAACCACTCATACACATAAAATAAAAATAATAAATAAAATATTAGACAAACAAGCCCAGCTGTGATGAATTTAGGCAAGGGGGTGCAGCCAGGCTCAGGAAGATGGCATCTTGTCTGTCAGAGGACAGTTCTATACAACAACCTTTATTATACACCTTTAATTCCAACACTTGGAAGGCAGAAGTAGACAGATCTTTATGAGTCTGAGGCCAGCCTGGTCTACATAGCCAGTTCCAGTCCTGCCAGGGCTACATAATGAAAGACTGTCTCAAAAAAAAAAAAAAAAAAAAAAAAAAAAAGAATATATGAGTGACTAGACATGGTATTGGGTACCTGTAATCCCAGAGTTTGGGAGGTGGAGACAGGAGGCTCTAGAGTCAAGGCCAGCTTTGGCTACATAGCAAGTTCAAAGCCAGCCAGGGCTATTTGAGGCCTTATCTTTGGTTTTGATTTTTTTTTTTTTTTTTTGTCTTTTTGAGACAGGGTCTCCCTGTAGCCCCAGCTGTCCTGGAACTCACTATGTAGACCAGGCTGGCCTTGAACTCACAGAGATCTGCCTGCCTCTGCCTCCCAAGTGCTGGGACCACAGGCGTGCGCCACCACGCCCAGCTTGTTTTGATTTTTTAAGACAGGGTCTCCCTGTAGCCCTAGCTGTCCTGGAACTCACTATGTAGCCACCCGCCTCTGCCTCCCAAGTGCTGGGATTAAAGGCAAGTGCCACCTTGAGTTTGAGGCCAGTCTAGTCTATATAGTGAGTTCTAGGCCAGCTGGGGCTACAGGGAGACCTTTGTCTCAAAAAAAGACCAAAAAAAAAAAAAAAATCCTCTTTGCTAGGTCATCGTCTGTTGCTTGTATTACTATGACAGCTTCCTGTTAAGTGCTCCTAGTTCAGTCTTGCTCATTTATTCTTTATTCTGCATTGGATAAGTTTTCTAAAATGTGAATCTGTCTTGCTTGGTACCTTTGAATATTTGCCACTGACCAAAGGCTAAAATTCAAATACTTCAGAGAATCATTCATAGCTCTTACGTATTTCTTTCCAACCCCTCTTTCCTTCCCTCCCTTCTTTTCCTCCATCCCTTTTTCCTTCCTTTTTTTTCTTAAGCACATAAATATTGGGGGTAGATGTGTTTGACATGCCACACAACAGCCCACTAGTGTTAAGGCCTCAGTATGTAGTGGGCCTTCGGCTGTATGCTTTAAAGATGTGATAAAACCCTGAGAGAGTTCTGATAAGCTCTTAATACTATTGTGCCATTTTTCCTATTTAATTATCATTGCACATATTGTTATCTCCTTGTAGAAAGCCATTCTTCCCTGTTTTGTGGTTGGCTGTATTGTTAAGACCTGAGCTTAGGTTTTGCCTCCTCCAGAAAGCCATCCTACATCACTTTAGACTAGGTTAAATGTTCCTCCCATCTCCCAAGGAATCTTATGCTTATCCCTTTCATGGCTCATATCACTCTCTTAAAATTACATCTATACTTATTTTATTCTTCTCAAAACAGGTACTGGAACCTTTTCATCACTTAACTTTTAGTGCCTATGTAGGCCAGGCTGGCCTTGAACTCACAGAGATCCACCTGCCTCTGCCTCCCAAGTGCTGGGATTAAAAGCATGTGCCACTGTGCCCAGCTCTAAAAAGTAAATCTTAAGAAAAAGAGAAAAATAAAAACAAGAATATAGAAGATTTGAACAACACTATCAGTCACTTTGACCTAAGAATACCCCATTCAGTAATATCAAAATAAATTTTAAGTGCACGTGGAACATTTATAAGATAGACTATATTCTGCCTATAAAACAAGGTTCAATATATTTAAAAGGAGTTAAGTCATACAAAGTATTTCCTTTGACCACAGTAGAATTAAATAATTAACACCAGAAAGATGTATGGAAAACCCCCCAAATATTTGGAAACTAAATAACCCATTATAAAAGAAGAAATCAAAAGAAGAATTAGAAAGTATTTTAAAATGAGTGCAAATGAAAACTTACCTATCAAAATATGTGGACTGTCACTAAAGCAGTACTAAGGAGTTTATGATCATTCAGTGGCTGTACAGCATAAGGAAAAATTACATTCAACGTGTGCTCCTTTATGATAGTGTGGTATGTAGTTAAACTGCTGTACACATGCTAGTTCATTATGGGAGCCAGCTTTTTGTTGATTGGCTTTTTGAGAACCCTTACAGTGTTTCTGATATTTGGGGCCTTTCTAAACTATCTGATGCATCAAAACATTTTGAAAGGAGGCTATTTGAATATAAATATCATATTGCTAGTTTTTACTGACAAAGATACTTGAAAAGCAGAATCCACTTGGAGATAGTTGTAATCCTTTTAGAACTTTGTAAGTCAAAGTTAATACCTATATTGCCGGGCGTGGTGGTGCACGCCTATAATCCCAGCACTTGGGAGGCAGAGGCAGGCAGATCTCTGTGAGTTCAAGGCCAGCGGGGTCTACATAGTGAGTTCCAGGACAGCTGGGGCTACAGGGAGACCCTGTCTCAAAAAGACCAAAAAAAAAAAAAAAAAATTAATACTATATTTTCAAAAAGAAGTAAAAAGTTGATATCAGGTAGCCAACATACTGAAGTTAACTGTATGCCAGCTGTCATAATGACTCCTTTGTACACCTAACCATGCTTAATCCTCCCAGGAACCCTATGAAAGATTATTTTCCCATTTTACAGCAGAATGGATGTGATGGGGGCATGCCTTTAATCCTAGCACTTGGAAGGCAGAGGCAGGCAGATCTCTGTGAGATCCAGTCCAGCCTGGTCTACATAGCAAGTTCCAGGCCAGCTGGGGCTATAGGGAAGCCCCATCTCAAAAAAACAAAACACAACAAAATGAAAAATAAAAAAACTTTATAGCAGAGGAAACTAACACTCAGCAGGGAAAACAGCTTTGCCTATGCTATACAGGTACAACTTGCTTCAAAGGCTATCTGGATTTAAACCCAAATCTGACTCCAAAGCTTTTGCTCTTTCTCCTATGGTAACTTGTTCTCATTCACCCAAAAAACCTGTCAATGATCTTTACAATGTTCCCCCCCTTTTTTCTTTTGAAACAGGCTCTCTTACTGTAGCCCAGGTTGGCCTGGAACCCACTGTGTAGCCCAGGCTGACTTCAGCTTCTTAGTTGCTGGGATTATAGATGTGAGCCCCCACCAGCTCAAAATACAGCTCCAGCATTTTTGTGTGTATGGGGGGTAGGGTGGGGGTGGTAATAGGGTTTCAATCTAGGGCTGTGTGCATGCTAGGCAAGTGATCTACCAAGGAGAAACATCTCTAGTCCCTTTACAGCGTTATAGGGCATGTCACACATTTAGTTAGGAGTTGGGAATGGATGCTTCAGAGCTCCTACACTAAAACCAAATTTATACCTCCTTTTTGATTCTGATGGACTTGTGGACCAACTGTCTTGGCAAGAACAAGTAGAAAAGAAGAATAAATATTTTTTAAAAAAAAATTTCTTAAGAGATGTTGGAAAGTACCAGGATAACCAGGAGAATTTCAAAAAAGTGAGACCAGGGATGGGTGTATAGCTCAGTTGGTAGAGTATTTGCCTAGAACACATGATGTCCTGGTCCCAGTTCCCAACATCTCATAAACTTGGTGTGGTACTGCACTACTGTAACCCTAGTACTTAGGAAGTGGAGGCAAGAGGCTGATCAGAAGTTCAAGGTCATCCTCTGCTAAATAGCAAGTTCCAGGCCAGCCTGGGATTCATGAGACCCTATCTCAAAAGAAAAAACAAAACAGGAAATGTGGGATCCAAGCTAGGCATAGTGGCTCACGCCTGTAACCCTTGTACTCAGAAGGTGGAGGCAGGAAGATGAGGATTCAGTCACCCTCAGCTACACAGTGAGTTCAAGGCCCATTTGAGCTATATGAGATCCTGTGTGTAGAAAAAAATGAAGTAATACCTATGGTCTTAGCTGCTTTTTCATTTACTTAATTCAATTAATTAATTAATTAATTTTTGAGACAGAGTCTTATATAGCCCAGACTGATCTCAAACTCACTACGTAGCCATCATTGAGCTTGATTGAACTTCCTGCCTCCACCTACCTACAGATACACTGTAGTTTATGTAGTGCTTGGAATCCTACCTAGGCCTTTATGTATGCTAGGCCAGCACTCTACCCATTGAGTTACATCTATAGTCCTCAACTGCTTTTTTTTTTTAAATAAAATTTATTTATTCTATATATTTCCTTTTTTTAAAAAAAATGTATTTTTATATTTATTTTATGTGTGAGGATGCATACTGCCATAGCCTGAATGTGGAGGTCAGAGGATGGTTTTCAGGAGTCAGTTTTCTCATTCTACCCTGTGGGTCCTGGGGATTGAACTCAAATTGTCAGGCTTGGTATCAGGTATCTTTATCCACTGAACTGCATTATCAGCCCAACTGCTTTCCTCCTCCTCCTCCTCTTCCTCTTCTTCCTCCTTTTCTTTTTTCTTCTTCATCTTCTGTTTTTTTATATTTTATTTATTATTTTTACTTTATGTATATATGAGTGTATTTTCTGTATATGTGTAAGTGCACCATGTTGTGCAGTACCTTAGAAAGTCAGAAGAAGGCATTGTATTTCCCTGGAACTGGAGTTACAGCAGCCATGTGACTTCTGGGAATCGACCCTGGGTCCTCTGCAAGAGGATCCAGTGTTCTTAACCACTGAGCCATCTCTCCAGTCCCCCTTTTGTTTGTTTTTTTGAGACGGGGTCTCAATATGTAACTCTGGCTGGAACTCAGTATATAGACCAGGCTAGCCTTCTGCTCACAGAGATCCACATGCCTCTGCCTTCCCTGTGTTGGGATTAAAGGCCTGCATCACCATACTAGGCCTTTCTTAAAGCAGTTACTAGTTTGCAAGTGGCAAAGGTTGACAGGCAGAGAAGCAGAGCCTAAATTGTCTTATAATAGGCCAAGGAGCTAATAGGTCATCTTAGGATGCTAGAGAAATAAAACTTTGTAGGATCAACCATGGTGGCAAGACTCTGCGTTAGAGTATTTACTGGCTTCTTTAAAGGACTGAACTCTAGGAGTCTGGATGGAGCAGATACAGGCTAGTCTTGAATCCAACTTCTGTTTAGCTCAATTGAAAATTAAAGTAATGCAATTCTAATTGCTTGTTAGAGCTTAAAGAATGTTTTTTTTTTTTTTCCTGAAAACTGTAGCCTTATCCAACGCCTCTGTAACTTTTCATATAATGCCTATCATTCAATAAAAATTACTTAGCATAATAAGAGACAGGGAAGAAAAATTTTAAAAGATTCACAAAGTGATTCAAATATTGAAGTTAACAAACTTGGACTTAACTGTGACAGATGATTAATATGTTCAAAAAATAGACATGACATAAAGAATTTCACCAGAGAACTAAGGTACGAAAATGAACCAAATTTAAATTCTAGAACTAGAAAATATAATAATAAAGAATATAGTAGGTGCCAAGTTTTGTGGTACATACCTGTAGTCCTGTCATCTTGTCAGTAGGAAAGTTGAGGCAGGAGGATCAGAAAAGTTATCCTTGGCTACATAGCTTGAGGCCAGCTTTTGCGACGTGAGACCTTGTCTCAAAGGACCAAAACTATACCAAACTAAACCAAAACAAAAAACCAGAAAAATAATTGTGTGCTTTTTAAGAAGCACATCTCAGAATAGGTGTGGATCTTAGTGATAGAGCATGTGCTTAGTATGTGCCAGACCCTGGGTTTGCTCCTTAGCACCAAGAAAAAACAAAGCAATCAGCCACCATCCACCATTACCACCACACCTTTAAAAAAAAAAAAAAAAGAGGGGCTGGAGAGATGGCTCAATGGTTAAGAACACTGTTCTTGCAGAAGACCCGTGTTCGAATCCCAGCACCCACATGGCAGCTAACAACTATCCATAACTCCAGTTCCAGGGGACCTGACAGCTTCTTCTGTCCTCTGTGGGCATTGCATGACACGGGTATACTTACCTACATGCTGGCAATACACTCATACACATAAAATAAAAATAATAAAATATTAAAAAAGAAAAAAAAGACTCTTAGCTGGGCATGGTGGCCCATGCCTTTAATCCCAGCACTCGGGAGGCAGAGGCAGAGGCAGGCGGATCTCTGTGAGTTCAAGGCCAGCCTGGGACTACAGGGAGACCCTGCCTCAAAAGAGACCAGAAAAAAAAAAAAAAAGAAAAAAAAATGCATCTTGGATATAAGGACTGGCTGGTCTTGCAGAGGACTTAGGTTTGGTTCCCAACATCCATATGGCAGCTAACAACCATCCAGTTCCAGGGGATCTCATGCCCTGTGTCACTTCAGATGGCATTGTACACAAGTGGTCACTTACATACATGCAAGCAGAACACTCATACACATAAAACAAACATTAAAAAAGTTTAAAAAGAGACAGAAAGAAAGGAAGGAAGGAAGAAGGGAAGAAAGAGGAAAAAGAATATGTAAATATTAGCTTGAAGAGGTGATATAGTTTTATTATTAGCAGATGACTTTAAGGCTAAAAAAAAACCTTACTAGACATGAAAAGGATAATTTTATAGTAATGGGAATTGACTACCAGGAGGTAGTCATTCCACATACAGCCACCATCTAACTCATTGCTTCAGAATATACCTTTGTGGGATATATTCTGAAATAAATGGGAATGTGGGAATGTTGCTCAGTTGGTAGAGTGCTTGGCTAGCATGTAGGAGGCCCTAGGGTCAGTGCCCAGCATTGAATAAAACTGGGCATGGTGGCACATATCTGTAAGTACCAGCACTTGGGAGGGGAAGGATCAGAAAGAAGTTCAAGGTTATCTTCAGCTGAGTTTGAGGCCAGCCTGGGCTATGTGAGACCCTTTCTCAAATACAGACAAACAAAACAAACACACATACAAACAAAAGCAGAAGAAAAGAAATAAGCCTATAGACATCGGTGTATTTTGTTTTTTCTTTTTTCTTTTGTTTTGAGACGGATCTCCCTGTGTAGCACTGGCTAGTCTGGAATTGGATATGTAGACCATGTTGGCCCCAAACTCAAAGAGATCCTATCTGCTGTCTCTGCCTTCTAAGTGCTGGGAATAAAGGCGAGTGCCACTGTGCTTGGCAGTAGCAAAATATTTTTGACCTACCTTTCTCTATCAGTGATAGAACAAATAGACCCCCAAATTTAAAGAAAACATGAGTACACCTAACCTAGAAGACATATGTAGAATGTTATGTGCATAAATGTTAGTATATACATTCTTTTTGTTGTTGTTGTTGTTGTTGTTGTTGTTGTTTGAGGCAAGGTCTCCCTGTATCCCCAGCTGTCCTGGAACTCACTATGTAGACCAGGCTGGCCTCGAACTCACAAAGATCCGCCTGCCTCTGCCTTCCAAGTGCTGGGATTAAAGGCGCCCGCCACCACACCCGGCTATATTTTCTTTTTTGAAAAAATATTTATGGGTTGAAGAGATGGCTCAGTGATTAAGAACTTGTTGTTCTTCCAGAAAACCTAGGTTTGATTCCTAGGCGTGGCTAACAACCACCGTAACTCCAGTTCTAGGAGATCCGACACCCTCTTTTGGCCTCTGTGGGCACTGCATGAGCCCAATGTACTTATATACATGCAGGCAAAACACTCAATACACATAAAATATAAATAAATAAATAAATAAATAAATAAATAAGTAAATAAAAAGGGCCTGGAGAGATGACTCAGCAGTTAAGAGCACTAGCTGTTCTTGCAGAGGACCCAGGTTGAGTTCCCAGCACCTACATGGTGGCTAACAACCATCTGTAACTCCAGTTCCATAAAATCCAATGCCTTCTTCTGGCCTTTATGGGCATTGCACAAATGGGTGCACTTACATACTTGCAGGCAAAATATTCATACACCCAGCACTTGGGAGTCAGAGGCAGGTGGATCGCTATGAGTTCAAGGTCAGCCTGGTCTGTGTAGTGAGTTCCAGGCCAGCTGGGGCTACAGGGAGACCCTGTCTCAAAAAAGAAAACCAAAAGAAAAAACAAAACAAAAAACCATTCATACACATGAAATAAAAATAAATTAAAAATCAACTAAAGAAAAAACTTCCTTTAAAAAAAGAAAGAAAAGATTTAAGTGTGTGTGTGTGTGTGTGTGTGTGTGTGTGTGTGTATGCATGTACATTTGAGTGCAGGTGCCCTTGGAGGCCAGAAATGTTGGATCCTCCTGCAGCTGGAGTGACAGGTGGTTGTCAGCCACCCAACATGGGTGCTGGGAACCAACGTCAGGTCTTCTGTGAGAACAGCAAGCACTTTTAACTGTTGAGCCACCTCTTCAGGCCCTAAAATATATTTTCAACTGAATTACATTGGAAAAAGCAGTATACCAAAATATTTGTGATATAGCTAAAGCCATAATGAAAGAAAAATTCATCACCTCAAGCAATTAAAAAAGTGTTGTTATGTTAATGAAATGAAAATTTAGATGAAATTCTTAAATATATTTTATGTATTATTTTTATTTTATGTGTGTTATCTGCATGTGTGCACCCATGTTGTGCAATGCCCTCAGAGTCAGAAGAAGGCATTGACTCTCCTGGAACTGGAGTTACAGATGGTTGTTAGCTGCCATGTGGATACTGGGAATTGAACCCAGGTCCTCTACAAGAGCAGCTAGCGCTCTTACCTGCTGAGCCATCTCTTCAGCCCCCAGAAATGGGTAAATTCTTAGAAAAGTATAACTTACCTAGACTAACAGAACATAGCAAACCAGAATAATGTTTAATCCATGAAAAGAAATTGAACCCATAATTTAAGTTTTTCAAACAAATTGCTGGCCAGCTGGGGCTATAGAGAGAACTTACCTCAAAAAACCCAAACCAAAATTAGACAGAAACAAACAAAATCTCAGGAGCCAGAAGAACTGGTGGTGTATACTGTCATCCCAGTATGCAGGAGACCTAAGTAGGAGGATCAGGCCATCCTTAGCTGCATAGCATGTTCAAGGCCAGTCTGGCCTGTGTGGGACCCTATCTCAAAAACCAAAACCAACCGCTGAACCATCTCCCCAGTCCCTACCTATTTATATTTTGAGATGGGGGAAAGCTGCATTGTCTAGGTTGGCATGACCTGGGCTCAATGTATCTTGCATGCCAGGCAAATACCTAGTTAGCATCAAATTTTCTTATGTTCTTCACTATGTTCAACTGATAGTTGTAGTGGCACAAAGTGATTCAGGATACTAAGTTATTTCTTCTCTGTTCAAATAGCAGAGGATACTATGGCAGAACGATCAGACTTTTTTGGTGAATAATAGTTATTCCCCGTCCCCAACTTGGAAACTGACAATTCATATTAAGGTTTAACGTAATTTTTTAACAATCTTTGTTTTTCTCCTACAGACTCCATTAATAATATACCTCTTTCATTTCCTAATTGACTATGCTGAATTGGTATTTATGGTAAGTAACTTTTCAGAGAAAATCAGTATATGCATGTATGTTTAATTTTATGGTTTGATTTGGCTTGTTTTTAAGAAAAACAAGGAACTGGGAGTTTCTCAGAAAATAAAAGCCAAGACTTAATATCTTTAGCTTGAAAGCCTGGCACCGTGGCAGGGTCATGGAAGTCTGAAGAACAGACCCTAGCTTAGAAACCTGGCAGTGTGGCAGGGTCATAGAAGTCCAAGGAACAATCCCTGACTTCTGACTAGCTCCACTTTCTACCTTCTTATTCTCTGCAGTTTGGTTTTTGGACTATTGTTGTCTTCAATTTTCTAGCTCCATTTCTGTGATTAGCTTTAACTGTGCCAGTTTGGAGGGTGTCCCAAGTTTCCTAAGCATTCTGCCAAGAGATTCTGTAAGGGGGCCTGCGGAGGCTTTCAGGGACAAGAACTTTGAAAATTGAGATGACAGGGCTGTTTTGAAACAGTCTAGGGTTGAAAATCTGGTCAGGAAATCCCTGAAATCTTCCTTAATTATGATGACTGCTTTTTATTGAGGACTTACTATGTGCACTTGACATACCTGAGGCCTCCAAATCCATGGGTTTATTCCCATTTAGCTTTCTTTTCTTTTTCACACTTTCATTTTGTTGTTAATTTATTTTTATTTTGTGTATATGAGTATTTTGCCTGCATGTATGTGAGTATACCACATGTGTACAATACCCACAGAGGTAAGAAAGAGGGTATTGGATCTCCAAGAACTGGACTTATGGATGGTTGTGAGCCATCATGTGGGTACTGGGAACTAAACTTGGGTCCTCTGCAAGAGCAGCCAATGCTCTTAACTGCTGAGCCATCTCTCTACCCTGTTTTGTATTTTTAGGAGAGGGTATCTCTATGTAATCAGGCTGGCTTTGAACTCATGACAGTCCTCCTGCCTCAGCCTCCTAAGGACTGGGGTTGCAGGTATGAACTACCAAGCCTGGCTTATTCTCATTTAATTTTTAGTTCTAGAGCAAATATGGACCAGCAGATTGAAGTGGACCTAAATGGGTCATATTTGTAGGAGGTTTTCTGTATTAGTTCCCTGATTGGGCCTTACCTTTGAATAGTCAAAACTTTGCCTGACTGAGTTTGGTACTTAGTAGTTAGTTCAATACCATCCCAGATCTAGGTCCTGGCAGCATTCTAGTAGTCTACACTAAACTTAGTTCTGTTTCTTATTACTCCTCTTTCTCTTGACAGATAACAGATGCCCTCACTGCTATTGCCCTGTATTTTGCAATCCAGGACTTCAATAAAGTTGTGGTAAGTTGTTAGTGGGTAGGACAGAGATGGTGGAATTTGATAACCTACTTGTGTTTGTTATTGCAAAGAATCAAAGGTCATGTATTTAAGGATCCAACTATTTTTAAATATTAAGAAGTGAAGTGGCTGTGTTGTTGGACCTGCAGTCCTAGAACTTGGGAGGTAAAGGCAATAGGATCCGGAGTTCACAGTTGTTCTTTGTTACATACCAGTTTGTGGCTAGCTTGGGCTCAGATTTTTTTAAAAAAAAAAAATCTTTTATCCATTTCTCTACTCAAAAGAAAATGAATATAACATTTAACTCTCTGTGTTAGGCCTTTCTGAGGTAAAACTGAATTCCCATTGTTGATGAATCTATTTTTCTTCAGTGAGTAAATTTTTTTTCAGGGAGAGGTGCTGAAAATTGAATTCAGTGCCTTGGAAAATGCTAGGTAAGTGCCATACCACTGAGTTGCATTCCTTGAACTCAAAAGAATAATCTTGAAGCTTAGTGTGGTGGAGCACACCTTTAATACCAGCACTTGGGAGGTACAGGCAGGCGGATCTCTATGAGATCAAGTCCAGCCTGGTCTACCTAGCAAGTTCCAGGCCAGCTGAGGCTACAGGAAGACCCTGTCTCAAAAAATAAAACACACACACACACAAACCTAAACAAAAAAGAGAATATCTTTTTTTTTTTGGTCTTTTTGAGACAGGGTCTCCTTGTAGCACCAGGTGCCTGGAACTCACTCTGTAGACCAGACTGGCCTCAAACTCACAGAGGATCCACCTGCCTCTGCCTCCTGAGTGCTGGGACTAAAGGTGTGCACCACCAGGCCATCAAAAAAAGAGAATAATCTTAATTAGAAAACTTGGCATGTTGGGCTGGCAAGATGTCTCAGTTGGTACTTGCCACTAAGCCTCATAGCCTGAATTCAATCCCTGGAACTCACGTGGTAGAAGGAGATAACCAACTCCTGCAAATTGTGCTCTGACCTCTGTATATGTCATGGTGTATACATGCCCACAAATAAATAGAGGTTTGAAAAAAAAAAGTATTGCTGTAAAGTTTACTCTTAATTATGTAGTAATCAAGGAGAATTTCATGGTGGAACCATTCTCCTTTTCTTGGATTCTGAGAGGGTTAACAGATAAACTTTGTATATATGTAGTTATTTAAAAAAAAAAAAAGAGTTGGCTGCGCTCTTGTTTGACTAGGAGCCACTGAGATTTAGGTCAGGGTAAGATGAGGCTGCATCTTAGTGCTTCATTTTCACTTGTTACCAGGTAATAGAAACAGAAATAGCAGCCTGTTTTTCTGTGGTCCTGGTCATCAGTAACAGATAAAGCTGTTAAATTCTAGACTTGTAGACCTCACAGAGGTTTTTAAAATATCTAGAGTATGGATTTTTAATTTGATACTCATTTGTCAGTTTCAGGGTATAAAACTCTGGGAAGCCATGCCCATGTATGCATATGCATGTTTCTTTTCTTTCCTTCCTTCCTTCCTTTCTTTTTTTTTTTTTTTTTTTTTTTTTTTTTTTTAGAGTTGGCAGTTGTCTTTGACTCCTCCCCTAAAGGATTAAGAACTATATTTAAATTTTTTATTGTATTATTTATGGAGGACAGGGGGAGCATGCCTGCTATAGCATTCATGTGGAGGTCAGAGGCCCCAAGAAAAATATTTTAGAATAATAGATCACTAAGACAAAGGAGTACACATACTACTGATGAAGTACAATCTGAATGCTTCAGAGACTGAAATGAAGTGCTCTACTAGGATTCCCTTGAGAGTCACAGATGAAAGGCCTGAGCATAAGACTCATAAATTGGAGAATCCACAGATAAATTAGCAGTGACTACTTTCTTCTCTTAAGATTGTGTATATATGGACAACATATGCTGTATCTGAGTTTATCTAGAGACGAGTTTTATTCTTAATTTTTATGATTTAAAAAGGAGAGCTACTGGAGAGATGGCTCAGTGGTTAAGAACAATGGCTACTCTTGCAGAGGACCTGGGTTCTATTCCCAGCACCCACATGGCAGCCAACAACCATCTGTAACTCCAGTTCCAGGGGATCTGATGCCCTCCTCTGATATCCTCGGGCATTTCATGACACAGGGGCACTTACACACATGCAGGCAGTACACTCATACACATAAATTAGAAATAATAAATAAAAATATTAAAAAAATGAGAAGCCAGGTGTGGTGATGCCCACTTTTAATCCCAGCACTCGAGAGGCAGAGACAGGTGGATCTCTGTGAGTTTGGGCCAGCCTGGTCTACATGGTAAGTTTTAGGCCAGCCAGGGGTTATGTAGTGAGACTCTGTATCAAAAAATGAAAAAAAAAAAAAAAAAAAAAAAAAAAAAAAAAAAAAAAAAAAAAGGGGGAGGAGAAGGAGGAGGGGGAAGGGGACAGGAAGGAAAAAGCCAGGTATGGTATCTCACACCCAGTAGATGCAGGAGGATTAGCCTTGACTACATAGTAAGTTTGAGGCCAGTCTGGGATTCATGAAACCCTGTCTCAAAAAACAAAAACATAAAACAAAAAGGAGAGAAAACTAAATGAGTTATTAATAGTCAAAACCCGGGGCTGGAGAGATGGTTCAGCAGTTAAGAACACTGGTTATTCTTGCAGAAAACCCGGGTTTGAATCCCAACACCCACATGGCAGTTAACAACTGTCCATAACTCCAGAGGGGATCTGACAGCCTCTTCTGTCCTCTGCAGGTATTGCGCGATATGGGTGCACTTATATACATGCAGGCAATACACGCATACACATAAAATAAAAATAATAAATAAAATATTTTTAAAAAATGATTAAAAAAAAAGTCAAAACCCTGTGGGGTTTGTTTATTTGTAATATGTACAAATGTTTGCCTAAGTGCTTGTCTGTGTTCCATGTTTGTTCCTGGTGCACATGGGGGCCAGAAAAGGGCATTGGATTCGCTGGAACTGAAGTTTTAAAAGGTTGTAATCTGCCATGTGGATGCTGGTAATCAAACCCAGGTCCTCTGCAAGAACAGCAAGTGCTATTAACTGCTGAGCCATTTCTCCAGCCCTGTGTTGTTTATGGTTTTGTTTCTGAGATGCGTTCTCATGTAGTTGCCTAGGATGACCCTGAACTTCTGATCTGCCTGCCTCTGCTTCCCACGTCCTCAGATTACAGGCATATGCTGTCATACCTAGCTCAGTACACTGCTATTTAGTGCACCAAGGCACGCTGTTGTCACCAAGACTTAATTAAAAATTGAAATGGTTTTTGCCTCTCCATTCCCAGAGTTCAGATTATTACATTAAATCTCTCTCTTTAAAGAAATTGTATTTATAGCCTGGCGTGGTAGTGGGCGCCTTTAATCCCAGTACTCGGGAGGCAGAGGCAGGCGGATCTCTGTGAGTTAAAGGCCAGCCTGGTCTACATAGCAAGAGTGTATTGCCGACATGTATATAAGTGCACTCGTGTCATGAAATGCTGGTGGAGGTCAGAAGAGGGCGTCAGATTCCTCTGGAACTGGAGTTATAGACAATTGGTAGATGATTGTAACTGGTAGTTACAGACATGTGGGTGCTGCGAATCTAACCCTGGTCCTCTGCAAGAGCAACCAGTGCTCTTAACCACTGAGCCATCTCTCCAGCCCTAAATCTCTTTTTTTCTTGACTTAGGGTTTCCCTGTAACTCCAGCTGGCCTGGAACTTGCTATTTAGACCAGGCTGGCCCATCTTACAGAGCTCCACCTGCCTCTGTCTCCCCAGTGCTGGGATTAAAGGTGTGTACCACTACATCCGGCTTGCATTGAATTTCCCGATCAGAATGAATTTTACTCACACTATGTCATTCTACATGGCAGGTCTTTTTTTCTTGGTTGTTGCAGTGCTGGGGGTAAGACCCAGGGCTTTGAATGTAGTAGACAAGTGCTCTGTAACTGAGTGCTATCCCTAGCCTTTTTGATTGTTTTTTTTTTTTAATACTTTTTAATTTATTATTTTTATTTTATGTGTATGATGTTGCCTGCATGAATGTGAGTGCACCCGTGTCATGCAGTGCTGCAGAGGTCAGAAGAGGGCTTCAGATTCCCCTGGAACTGGAGTTAAGGACAGTTCGTAACCGCAGTGTGGGTGCTGGGAATCGAACCCGGGTCCTCTGCAAGAGCAGTCAGTGCTCTTAACTGCTGAGCCATCTCTCCAGCCCCTGTTTGCTTGTTTTAAGATAGGGTCTTGATACATAGCCCATGTTGGTCTAGAATTTGTGATCCTCCTGCCTCAGCCTCCTGAGTGCTGATATTAGAGGTATGTTCTACCACGTCTATCTAAAATAGCAGCTTTTGGCGCTAGTATTATGTCATATATTTCTTTTTTCTTTTTCAGTGCTCAGGATAAAATTCAGGGCCTTGTGTACATGAGGTGTCTACCTTTGATCTACATTCCCAGCCTTTATTTATTAATCTGTGTGTGTGTGTGTGTGTGTGTGTGTGTGTGTGTGTGTGTGCACGCACGTGTGTTCACCAAGGCACACATGTGGAGGTCAGAGGACAGTGTACAGAATTTGGTTCTCTCCTTTCATCATTTGGGTTCTAGGGATCTAACTCAGGTTGTCAGGCTTGATGGCCAGCATCTTTATTCAATTCACAAGCCATCTTGCTGACCCTGTATTTATTTATTTGTCTGTTTATTCTTTTAAAAATATTTTGTTATTTTTATGTGCATGAGTGTATTACTTGCATGTATGTGAGTGCATCTGTGTCATGCGATCCCTGTGGCAGTCAGAAGAGGGTGTAAGATCCCCTGGAACTGGAGTTACAGATGGTGTTAGCCATCATATGGGTGCTGGGAACTGAACCCTGGTCTACTGTAAGAGCAGCCAGTGTTCTTAACCACTAAGCCATCTCTCCAGCCCCTTGTTTGTTTATTTAGTGTCTTATATGATATTGGGAATTGAACTCAGGGCCTTGTACATGCTAGACAAGCTGTCTACTACCGAGTCATACCCTAGCCCCTGTTTGTTTGTTTTTGAGACAGGGTCTCCATATGTAGCTCAGTCTGGCCTAGAACTTACTATGTAGCCTGGCTGGCCTCTAATTCATGATCCTGCATCTACCTCCTGGGTTCTGGGATTGCAGGTATGTACCACCTTACCTGGTGGTCATTCTAGGTTGATTTAGTTAAGAGTATCAGCATGTGCATTCCTAATATATGTTCACTTTATGGAGGAGTACTTTTCTTCAGTACTACAGTCACTGGTAAGTTGTCCATGCTCCAGTAAATAATACTCCCACCCATGCTACTGTAAGCAACCCTAATTAAAATCAGTGGGCTACAAAAATAAAAAAAAGAAAAGGGAGGGAGGGAGAGAAATAGGAGAAGGACTCATTGGGAAGAAGTGTCCAGTAGAAGTGGGACATGAGTAAGAGAGAACAGTGGGGATGATGTGCTCAAAACATGTTATATACGGGTATGAAATTGTCAAAGAATAAAAAATAGTTTTAAAAAAAATCTCCATTTTAGGGGCTGGAAAGATGGCTCAGTGGTTAAGAGCACTGATTACTCTTGCAGAGAACTCAGGTTCAATCCCTAGCCCACACAGCAGATAACAACTATTCATAACTCTCGTTCCAGGGGACCCAACACCCCCTTCTAACCTTCTCAGGCATTGTATAACACTGGTGCACTTACATACATTCAGGCAATACACTCATACACATAAAATAAAAATAATAGATTAAAAATAATTCTCCATTTTGTTAGAAAGATCCATACCCTATAGTCTAGAAACATTTTAATCTTGGTATGTCTTGAGACATTATCCCTAGTAGTCTGTACAACATCCTAGAAAACTGGTAAGGGACTTCATGCCTACCCTGTCTTCAGCTGTTAGCCTGTGGAATGTGAATGTTGACAGATGCTAGCCAGTTGATCATTGCTGCAGCTTACGTCTACTAGACCTGGAAAAATTCCGTTCATCTAGTCTGTCCTTAGCTGTGACAGGCTTCCTTTTGGAATTCACACCCATGAATTTGTTGGGCTACATTAGGGGAAAGCAAGAGCTTTCTACCCCCATACTCCTGCATCTTAACTCTCTGACTTCTCAGTCACACCAGCTCTCATTTCTTTATCTTAACCATTTTACACCTCCTCTATGGAAGTAAAAAAGAAAAACCAAAATCAAAACCCAACCTTTGCAACAGGAGAATGAGGAAGGAAATCTGAAATACTATGCATTCAGATAATCACAACTGCTTGAACATGTTTTGCTGATGGAAATTTCAAGTTCTACAGCCTCTGATGTGAACTCCCCAGAATGACTAAGAAGGGACTTTGCTGTACATTAGTTTATTTAGCCATTCAGCAAATCTTTATTGTTTGCCCACTGTGCCAAGTGTCAGGCATACATGGAGAGCAAATAAAGTGATCCAAACCCTCATGGAACTCATACTCTAGGGTGGGAGCCACACATTAATCAGTTAAAACAAATGAAAAAATTATAACCGTGGGAGCTGGAGAGATGGCTCAGAGGTTAAGAGCCCTTGCTGCTCTTGCCAAGGATCTGGTTTGATTCCCAGCATCCACATGGCAGCTAACAACCATCCGTAACTCCAGTTCCAGAGAATCCAGCACCACCTTCTGGCCTCTGCAGGCACTATATACACATGGTGCACTTACGTACTTGAAGGTAAAACACTCATATACATAAAATATAAAAGAAAAAATTAACTGTGAACACTGCTATGTAAGAGCAGGTAGCATAAGGTGGTCTGTGGTGGGAGAGCAAGTCAAGAAAAATACACCTTCCTGAGAAAGTGAGGGCAATAACACTTTAAAAGCTGTGTGGGAGTTGACTAGGGAAAGAGAAGAGGTCAAATGCCTTGTTTTAGGAGCAAGAGGAACATTGGCATGTTTCTTGTGCTGGAATTCAGAAAGTTGGAGTAAAGTAGATGAGCCTAGAGGGTAGGCCCAGAACATGTAGGCCAAGACAAGGATTTTTGTTTTCATACTAAAAACAATGGTAAATCATTTGTTTTTCTGTTTTGTGCCCCCTCCTCATCCCCAGTTTAAGAAGCAGAAACTTCTCCTAGAACTGGACCAGTATGCCCCAGATGTGGCTGAACTCATCCGAACTCCCATGGAAATGCGATACATCCCTCTGAAAGTGGCCCTGTTGTAAGTATTCCCTGACAAATCAGAGCTCAGTGTCAACAAATGCAAGGAAAATCTGATGAGACTTTCCCATGCTGTTTATTGTCATTTTAGAGATTTGCAGTCTTAGTCACAAAGTATCCGCCGTAGTTCTCTTGCACAACTTGGGTTTTGGCCAGCGAAAAAGACAGAGCCATCTGTCTCTGTTGAGACAAAGACTCACACAGGGACACACACAATCAAACCCTTCACAAAGGGTTTCTGACTCAGTGCTGATCTGGGCTCCAGCCCACTTATAACCAGTGTTTCTAAAGGATGGTAGTTCTTCACTAGTGATGTGGAAGTTGGATAAAATTCAGATTTTTATATGGCTTTCATTTCAGAAGGCTACTATTTTTCTGTACAACTTAGTTCCATATTTATAATGCAGAAAACTGAAGTAAAAAGCCAAGCAAATCCATGCCAGCTAGGTGACCAGGCACGGAAAAGTGAAACCAAATGATGCTTTAAGAAGGAATTCTCTAGAAGCAGTCAGTGCTGCCAGTAGGTTTAATTCTGTCAGGTTATTCTTGTTTGTATTTCTGAGATAGGCAAATGTGAATTATTTAGTCTACTAATAGCCGTTGAATATTAACAATATACTAGTTTCTAGGGATACATACTAATAAACAAAACAGGTAAATTTCTTCATGGACAAACACAACCTTAGAATTCTTCAGAATTAGAAACTGGTCATGGTGGCACATGCTTGCAATCCCAGTTCTAGAGGGGCTAAGGCAGAAGGATTGCTGTGAGTTTCAGGCTAACCTATACTACATAGCAATACCCTATATTAAAAAACAAACAAGAGAGCCGGGCGTGGTGGCACACGCCTTTGATCCCAGCACTTGGGAGACAGAGGCAGGCAGAGCTCTGTGAGTTCAAGACCAGCCTGGTCTACATAATGAGTTCCAGGCCAGCTGGGGATATAGGATGCCCCTATCTCAAAAAGACCAAAAGGGGTTGGGGAAGGTAGTTCATTTGGTAGAGTACTTGCATAGCATGCACAAGGCCCAGCATCAAATAACTGGGCATGGAGATGCATTTCTCATTCACCATTTGGGAGGTGGAGGTAGGAGAATCAGAAGTTCAAGGTCAGCTTCAGCTACATAGTGAGCTTGAAGCCATCCTGGGTTACATTAGACTCTTTTAGGAAAGAGAGAGAAGGGAGGAAGGGAGGGAAGGAGGGAAGAAGGGAAGGAAATTGGGGGGGAGGCTCTTCAGGAGTCTAATGGGATGAGGTGATTCAGCCTGTGCCCTGTGTGTTTATTTACTATTCAGTATTCTAGGTAGATGTCTGGGCAGCTGCTGCTTCAGCATCATTTGCTATTTTTAAATGACTATGTGTTTTTCCTCTTATGAGATAACTTTGGTGTATCTGTTCTCATCTACATATCAAATTTGATGAAACTATTTTAATAGGACCAGAGGTTTGGCAATATAATGAATCCTTATGGATTCTTGTGTCCCCTGGGGCTAGTTTTGTAATAGCAGCAACCATTTCTTTAAAGGTTGTGTAACAAGTCTGTCTGATTGCTGGGAAAAACAAAACAGACCATGAAAACCCCAAGCATTTCTAGGCCTTTGGCTTTAAAACTGCTAATCTTATAGTCCTAGGAGGTATTGAGTTTAAGGTCTTTATTTGCAAATAACTATTACAATTTTTTTTCCTGAAACACTGGTATGTTTCTTTCTGATAATCAGAATTATGTAACTGGCTTTCTTTTCCTATCAGGAAACTCAACCAGATTTGAAGCTGATTATTATAATGCTGTAGACCTATTTGGTTTGCTTTGCCTTTACCTTCTCTTTTTATTTATTTTTCCATGGTCTTGATTATGGCTGTTTTTACTTACTACTATTTTGTTATCTGTCCTTCTTTTAGCTGATGCAAATCTTTTGTAGAAGCAGAATAGAATTAAATAAAAAGAATCCGTGCTGGGTGTGGTGATGCATGCCCTTAATGCCAGCACTTGGGAGGCAGAGGCAGGTGTATCTTTGTGAGTTCGAGGCCAGCCTGGGATCTACATAGTAAGTTCCAGGCCAGCTGGAGCTACGGGGAGACCCTGTCTCAAAAAGAAAGCAAAACAAAACAAAACAAAAAAACAAAGACCAAAAAAAGAATCCATTCTGACTGTGTAATATTTCTCAACTCAAAAGCACTTCAGATTCATTTTCGCATCCCGGTCCGTGGGGAAAGACTAGGTGTTTCATCTTAACTCTTTCCTAATGAGAGGTCAAGATGCCCTGTGAAGATCTATGCTAGCTGGCTTGTGGAATTCTGTTCATGGATCTGAATCCATGGCTACTGCTTGACTATGAAGAAGGCTAAGTCATAGAAAGAGTGTTGACTTTAGAGCCAGGAAGAGCTGGTTTTGAAAGTATTTAGTAGCTTGTAAAACTTGGGCAAGTTATTTAATCACCGAGTCTCAGTTTCCTCATATTCAGAACTAGAATGTTGTTCAGCAAAGTGGTACACACCTGTAATCCCATGAGGTGGGAACTAGAGGATCAGAAATTCAGAGTCACCCCCAGCTCCATAGAGAGGTCAAGGCCAGCTTGGCCTGCATGGGACCCTGTCTCAAAAACAAAACAAAACAAACAAATGAAAACTGAAAGGGGCTGGAGAGATGGCTCAGTGGTTAAGAGCACTGGCTGCCCTTGCAGAGAATCTAGGTTTGGTTCTTAGCACCCACATGATAGCTAACAACTGTCCATAACTCCAGTTCCAGGGGATCTGACAACCTCTTCTGACCTCCACAGGCATTGCACACATGTAGTGCACCAACATATGTGTAGGCAAAACACTCATACACATAAAAAATGAATTTTAAGCAGGAATAATAATGCCAAGGATGGCACAAGTATCAAAGGAAACAGTGTGTTGCTCCAGCAGGCCTAGAACTTGCTATATAGACCAGGCTGGCCTTGAACTCACAGAGATCCACCTGTCTCTGCCTCCCAAATGCTGGGATTAAAGGCGTGCACCACCATGCCTGGTTTAGGAATAAATTTTTTTGAAGCCTGAAAATAAAACCAAAACTGGAATACTGTTTTCTTTAGTTTATAGTGTCTTTGTGATTATTAAATGTGACTATGACAGTCTTGCTTTGTCTATGTCTCATAGCATTTATTATCGATGCCCAGGCCATACTCCATTTGCTTCTGCTTGGTATTTCTAAGATGTTTCCTTCCTTTGAGTATGCCTTTAGTATACCTGTTTAACTTGCTGCCTGTAGCAGCCAGGACTCCTTATCCATTGATCAGCCTTACTAATGTCAAAAACCTATGTTTTCCCTAGCTATCTCCTGAATCCCTACACGATCTTATCTTGTGTTGCCAAGTCTACCTGCGCTATCAATAACACCTTCATTGCTCTCTTCATTTTAACTACGATAAAAGGTAAGACCCTGAAGAAAGTATGTAAAACTTGGTCCTTAGTTTATACAGGGCTTTATAATATTTATGCTCTTTTCCCCTTTTTTTTTTAAAAAATTATTTATTTAATAACCACATAATTAGAAGAAGCATTTCATTACAACAGTATTGACATATTCAATAACAATTTCTAGAGCTAAGATGCTTCTCTTTCAAAATTGGCTGTAAATTTTTAGGTT
>NW_008350617.1:443958-447898 GCF_000622305.1 Nannospalax galili
GTGTCTGATCTCTGTATATCTGATTATTACTAGTCATAGTCAGTTACTTTCTGAGCTCCTTGGCATCTGAGCATGAATATAAAATCATCAGGTAGATTTCAACGGTAATGTTTTTCACATCTACTAATTATGAAGGAGCAAATTTTTATGCTTTGAAGAATTTTTTTTTAATTTTTAAAAAAAATTTAATAACCACATGATTAGAAGAAGCATTTCATTACAGCTTTGACATAGTCAATAACATACTCCAGAGCAAGAATACATCTCTTTCAAAAGTGGCTGTAAATTTTTAAGTTCACAGTTGAATTAATATAGTTATAGAATATTGAACTCAGTATAAGCCCTGTAAGACATAAAATTGAGTTTTTAACCTTTAAAAAAGATCTCCATTTCATTTTAAAATATACTGTTTTTTACAGAAAGACTCGTTGTTTTTGCTACTAATGCCGAGATGTTGGCACATGTGTCTCTAATCTGTATGTATCTGATTATTACTAGTCATAATCTGTTGCACTTGGATCCTTGGTGCCTGTGTATGTCTATAAAGTCATCGGGTAGATTTCAATGGTAATGTTTATCACCTCTACTAATTAACATGTCATAAATTTTTATGCTTCCTCCTTAAATATAATACATTTAAAAAAAAATTTGTTGATTTGTGTGTGTGTGTGTGTGTGTGTGTATCACACAGAACATCCCAAACCATCTTATCTGACTATACACCCACTTCCAGATGGCATCCTCCCATAGCCTCCCTCCCTCCACTAGAGTCCTTATACTCTGTTATCCCTGCTACTATCCGCTGTGTTGTTGGCACCCCCAGCTGTTCCCCACTATTTGTCCATTTTGGTGAACCTAGTCAGCCTATCTAGAGTCCCTTGTTTTAGGAAGGTCAGCTGTTCCTCATCTAGTAGCAATCAGCTGTCAATATTCCCCCAGATAAGATTGTGATCTGTTGTTCATTTTCCCAGTTCCATGCTGGGTTACTCTCTGGGAGTCCCTTTGGCAGTACAAGCTGGGCATGGTAGCACATGCCTATAATCTCAGTATTCCTGGGGAGGCTGAGGCACTAGGACCTGGAGTTCAAGGCCACCCTAGGCTATATAACAAGAACTTGTCTCAATAAGGAAAAACAAAAACAAAAAAACACCACCAGAATATTTTTTAAAAATTACACACCAGGGGCTAGAGAGATGGCTCAGTAGTTAAGAGCACTGGTTGCTCTTGCAAAGACCCAGGTTCGATTCCTAGCACCCATGTGGTGGCTAACAACTGTCTATAATTCCAGTTCTAGGGGGAATCTGATGCCTTCTTCTGACCTCTATGGGCATTGTACTACATGGGTGCATGTATGTATATGTAGGCAATACACTCATACACCTAAAATAAAAATAAAAATTTTAAAAAAGGAAAGTAATGAAAAAATTTACCACAAATAATACAAAATTATTATAGAAAATTTAGATAAACCAAGAGAAAAAAGTTAGTTCTGAAAAATCTACCCTCCAAGAAACACTGTTAACATAGTTTTTTTTTTCTTCAGTATTTTCAGTTTTATTATAAAAATGCACACAACAAAGATTGTCATTGTCATTTCTTGGCTACTGACATAGTTTTAAAAAAAAATTCCAAAAGGCTTATCATGAGACTATCTGCACCCCTAGTTCAACATTAGCTTTTTGTTGTTGTTATTGTTTTGAGATAGGGTCTCATATAGCCAGGGCTGGCCTGAAACTTGTTCTGTAGCAAAGGATGACTTTGAATTCTTTTTTTGTTTGGTTCGATTTGGTTGCTTGTTTTTGTCTTTTTGAGACAGGGTCTCCCTGTAGCCCCAACTGGCCTGGAACTTACTATGTTGACCAGGCTGGCCTTGATCTCACAGATCAAGAGGCCTGCCTCTGCCTCCTGAGTGCTGGGATTACAAGCTTCTGCCGTTCATCACATCTGGCTAGTTTAGCTTCTTTGGAGCAATATTTTTCTAGTATTGACTTCTATATTTCTGGTGGTTTTTTTTTGAGACAGGGTCTCTCTGTAGCCCCTGCTGGCCTAGAACTCACCAGGTAGACCAGGCTGGCCTGAAACTCTAAGAGTCCACCTGCCTCTGCCTCCCAAATGCTGGGTAAAGGGAGGCACCACCACTCCCAGCACTTACTTCTGTATTTCTGAATAAGTATGGTCCTAGTTTGCTTCTTTGTTGCTCTCAATAAACACTGTGGCCAAAAGCACTTGGGAAGAAAGGGTTTATTTCATCTTACAGATTATAGTCTATCAATGAGGAAAGCCAAGACAGGAGCTTGAAGCAGAGACTGTGGAGGAATTCAGCTTACTGGCTTCCTTCCTATGGCTCGCTCAGCTGCCTTTGTATACAGCCCACGCCCACCTGCCTAGGGATGACACTGCCCACAGTGGGCTGGTCCCTCATATCGATTAGCAATCAAGAAAATGCCTCACAGACATGTCGGTAGGCCAATCTGATCTGGGAAATTCCTCAATTAAGGTTCCCCTTCCCAGGTGTGTCAACTTGACAACAAAACTAACCAGGACAATTATATTGCTACTTCATGAATGATAAATTTTAGACATTTTTTATTATATTTTCATTATGAGAAATAACGAATTTCTTTTTTGATTTTTTTAATTGATTTTTTTTGTTTTTGTATTTCATATAGAACATCTCAATCTTTTTTTAAATTTTATTTATTTTTTAAATTTCATACATTTCCCACTCAAGTCCAGACCCCCTCCCCCACCCATGCCTCCCCTCATCCCCCACTGAAACCTATGCACTCTGCCATACATGCTGATCTCATCAATCTTAATTATCTTTACACTCCCTTTCCCACTGGTACCCTTCTCATTCAGTCCATGTATGAATAGAATTCATACATTCTATTATTTGTGTTAAGGCCTATTGTGTCAAGTTTATGTCACTAGTCATTCCTTAAGCAAGTTCATCTGCTGAAGACTAGTCAGCTTATCTAGAGTTCTTCATCTTAGTAATCAGCGGTAGTAATTTTCCAATATTTCTTCAGCTAAAATTGAGGTCTGCTGTCCATTTTCCCAGTTCTATGCTGAGTTTTTGTCTGCTTGAGTTAGCATCGGTCTTGTGCATGATGACACCATTGCTGTAAGTTCATATGAGCAGGGTCCCAAGAGCTTGTAGGATGCTATTTCCACATGGTCATGCACCTCCTCCCTGACTCTTACAATCTTTCTGCCCTCTCTTCTGCAATTGTCCCTGAGCCCTGAGTGGGTGAAGTTTAATATAGGAGTCTTGTCTAAGGACCTACGTTCTTCAGACTCTTAATCTCTATCCCCAACTCTCTTCATGGCCTCCTGCCTAATTTCATGTAATTGCTTTAGCATATACTTAACTCTAAATTAATCTTCCCAAAGTTATCTGATATTAATACTAGTGGACTTGATTATTTTAAGTGTTTTTTTCCTCCAAAAGTAAATAAATTAATATACATTATATATACATAAAACAAATAAGATGAAGTCATTAAGGATACTGGAGCATTAAGACCATTATAGTATATCAAGCAAATCAGAAGCCAATCTTTTATCATTTATTTGAATATTGGAATAGTTAAAGTTAACATTGCATGTTGGGAAACCCTGCTGTTAGGGTTGTAGTTTCTCCATGTCCAGATAGCCCTGAGGGGCTCGGCGCCAAATGGAAGAACTCCCGTTTTTAGTAGGGGGCCTCCTGCTCTCTTCCTGGCTCACCTGGAAAGTGCCACCAAGCATGGATGCCTGACCTTATCTAAAAACATGACCTTTGGCATAGTTACCTGGAGTAAAAACTCCCCCCAGGTTTTTTCTACATGATAATCAGGCATTGCCCAGTAGTCGGATGATAGGAGCCTACTGCCACATGTAAATAAAGCATACTATGAGCACCTATCAGCTGAAGCATTGGCTACTGCCCCCAAAC
>NW_008350617.1:447965-448577 GCF_000622305.1 Nannospalax galili
TATATTGGCACCTTTAATCTTTGGTTATACTTTCCTTTTGGGTGTTCAAGGCCATACAGTTGGGCCAGATAAACCAAATTATTTTTACTCTTAAGGTCGTTTGAGGATCTGTTCCTTAGGGGTCACATGGGTTTGGGAGGAGCCCCTGGCTCCTGTCTTTTACCAGTTCCTCCTATGTGAAGATAAGTCAAAGGTCCTGCTTGACCATGGCTGGCTTCGCTTTGGAAGCATGGCGGAAAAGATTCCTCTGTGTTGACCCTGCTCTTTGTAGACTGGACGCTGGTTCAAGTCCATCTGGTGGGGTCTCCTTGGCCTCCTTGATCAAGAGGACAGGTGACCCACCACAATTACAGGCTATTTTGAGAGATGCTCGTAGTCCCCTGGAACTAGGGGGCAAGGAGCAAAAACTGTCCTTTATGTCCTCTGACCAAATTAGTATAGGCCTCAAAGTATGTCTGTTAAACATCCAAGAAGGTTAGTTCCACCAGTCTGGTACTTTTAATTACTGTGTGTCATGTAGATAAATCTTGGGGAAAGACCAATTGTTCTGAGATAAACCTTACATATATTTCTTGATCTAGTATGTATAATTTGTCAGTAGGTTGTTGGAGT
>NW_008350617.1:450307-453582 GCF_000622305.1 Nannospalax galili
CATGGGGATTTGATTGGCATTACATTGAATCTATAAATGGCTTTTGGTAGGATGGTCATTTTCACAATATTAATTTTTCCCAATCCATGAGCATAGGAGATCCTTCTGTCTTCTGGTGTCTTCCTCAATCTCTTTTTTTTAAGATTTAATATTTTCACTGTAGAGGTCTTTAAATGTCTTTGGTTAGATTTATCCCAAGACTTTTTTTGAGGCTATTGTGAAAGGGAGTCTTTCTACGTACTCTTTCTCTGATTCCTTGTTATTGGTATATAGAAAGGCTATAGACTTTTGTAGGTTAATTTTGTAACCTGCCACTTTACTGAACATGTTAATTTCTAGGAGTTTTCTGGTAGAATTTTTGGTGTCTCTTACCTACTGAGCCATCTCTCTAGCCCCATATTTTTTTTTTTGTTTTAGTTATTGCCATTTTTTATTCTTTCTTGCTCTTTTATTTCTAATTTGCCTGTAGCAGAGGATGACCCTGAATTTCTGGTCTTCCTGGCTCCACTCCCACTTAAGTGTTGGTATTACAGATCTGAACCATTGCATCTAGTTCATGTGGTATAGGAGATCGAATCTAGACTTCATGTGTGCTGGGCAAGCACTTTACCAGCTGAGCTACATCCCAGCCTTCATCACAGAGTCCCCTTAGTTCTCTGAGGATGTTTCTTCTGTTTTCAGTTTTTCCTAGCATAGTCTCTTTGTCCTTTGTGTGTGACTCTTTCTTTAACATGAGAAGAATTTTCTCCTAGGTATGAGAATTCTGGTGCCTGTGTATATTTAGGAATTAGTGTGCTTTTTGATGTGTGGCACATAAGAATGACTTAGGTTTTCTTAAGACATTGTTTCTTCTTGGGGCTGGAGAGATGGCTCAGTGGTTAAGAGTACTGGCTGCTCTTCCAGAGGACCCATGTTCTATTCCTAGCACCCACATGGCAGCTAACAACCCTCTGTAACTCCAGTTCAGGGGATCCAACACCCTCTTCTGACTTCCGTGGGCATTGCATGACACAGGTACACTTATACACATACAGGCAATACATTCATATACATAAAATAAAAAAATAAATAAAAATTTAAAAAAGACATTGTTCTGGATTGCTTCTGATGCTTTCTGTAGGCCTTATAGTTTAATTTATCAGATTACTTAAAATTATTAGAGCAGCTGGGCGTGGTAGTGCACGCCTTTAATCCCAGCACTCAGGAGGCAGAGGCAGGCGGATCTCTGTGAGTTCAAGGCCAGCCTGGTCTACATAGTGAGTTCCAGGACAGCTAGGGCTACAGGGAGACCCTGTCTCAAAAAGACCAAAAAAAATTATTAGAGCTGGGATTGTAGCTCACAAGTAGAGTGCTTTTATAGCATGCACAAGGCCAATACTGATAATGCATATCTTGTATTGTCTTATTCTGAAAGTTGTGGTTATTTTGTTAGAAACAGTTCTGAACAGTAACAACCCTTTGCTGTCTGAAGACTTCTTGCTCTGCTCTCTGTCTCCAGAGTGTCACGCTCAGGCAGGCTGTTCTTTATCAGGTTCCTGGTATCCATCAAAATGAAGGATACATATAGCATCCCATAGGAGGGCATTTGGGAAGCATCACTTTCCGATTTTCTTTTTCTGAGATAGGCCTCTTGCTATGTTGCCCAGGCTAACCTTGAACTTTTGGGCTCAAGGGACCCACTTTGCTCAGCCTCCCAAGTAGCTAGGACTACACGTATATGTTACTATGCCCAGTATTGGAAATGTCACTTTATTTATTTATTTATTTATTTTTGAAATGTCACCAAGTAAGCTAGACTTGGGCTTGTAATCCTAGCTATTCAGAAGGCTGAGGCAGGAAAATCACAAGTTCAAGGTCTCCCTGTTCTTATAGTTTGAGGTCAATTTTATAAGACTCTGTCTCACGATTTAAAAAGTAATCCCAGCTTTAGGGAGGTAGACAAAGAGGATTTGGACTGTTTTGGGGTCCACAGAATTTTTTTATATGACTCCAGATTTCTGTTGAATGAATTCATAGCCATTTTTACAATGCTATATACACAATTTTGTTTAATACCTGTTTTTATGAGCCATGTTTGGCATTGGTCACACATTTGTCCCCCGCCCCTTTTTGGATTTTTTTGTCTTTTAATAAATAATTTATTGAGAATTTCATGCATGCATATAAGGTGTTTTGATCAAATCCATGCCCACTCCCTCCTCTCCAACTCCTCCCATATCTCTCATCACTTTTTTCTGATAACTTTGTGTACTCTTTCCTCTTCTTTGATTTATTTATTTATTTTTATGGGGCTTTTGGCTACTCTAACATTCCCCCCTCTGAAGAGGTAACCCTAAAATATTTTAAGAATTAGATACAGGAAAGTCCTTGAATCATGACTAGGGGATATGAAGGAGAAATAAAGGCAAGAGTAATTAGCATTACAAGTTCTACACAGGGAACTAGAGAAAAGTCAGAACAAAGCAATTTTCCAAATGTTCATATGAGAGTCCACTGGAATTTCTTGACAAGGGCTTCCAAAAGCATCCTCTGTTGGGTTCCTCCTCATTTTTCTTTTGTCTTCCAAGGCTGGACTTGAGTAATAGATTCAGGATTTGCTTTCACATATTTTGATAGCTGTTAGAGTAGTTAGGATCAGTGTCGGTTCCCTCTCAAAGGCTTCTAGATAGGGGGAGAAAACAAATTTATCCATCATTTTAGAACAATAGCAGGTTTTCTCCCTTACCTACAGGTGGACACTACAGTATTGGAAACCAAGATTTGAAGTCTTAAATCTGGGCAGCACTTCTGGTTAGGAACAAAATCATCAACGAACTCTTTATATAGACTTAATCCTAATGTCTGGGAAGTGTAATCCCTTGAACTCTTAAAGAAATATACTGATGACTTTACACTTTGGTTATACTTTCCTTTTGGGTGTTTAAGACCATACAGTTGGCCCAGATAAACCACTTTATTTTTACTCTTAAGGTCATTTGAGGATCTGTTCCTCAGGGGTCAGATGGGCTTGGGAGAAGCCGTTGGCTTCTTTCTTTTACCAGGTCCATCTATGTGAAGATAACTCAAAGGACTTGTTCGACCATGTCTGGCTTCACTTGGAAGCATGAATGAGATGTTTCCTCTGAGTTGACACTCCTCTTTGTAGACTGGACACTGGTTCAAGTCCATCTCGTGGGGTCTCCATGTCCTCCCTGAACAAGAGAACAGGTGTCTCACCACAGTTACAGTTTCATAGTCCCCTGGAACTTAGTCGACCTTGGAGGGCAAGGGGCAAA
>NW_008350617.1:453748-454913 GCF_000622305.1 Nannospalax galili
ACATTTTGTTCCTTAAACTAGTTGACTAAACTATGACCATAGAAATGTTAAGGTTATGTGTATATTATTTTTGCCTCATCTTTTATATATCAAAACAAATCTACACAGACCTTCATCACTTGCTTAGGCTTTCTCACTTTTTCTATTTTGGAAAATATCTCCATTCCCATATCCTTTTAACATCTTTTAGATTCTCATTTTCTTTTTTTTTAATTTTTAATTTTGTCTTTTTTGAGACAGGGTCTCCTTGTAGCCCCAGCTGTCCTGGAACTCACTATGTAGACCAGGCTGGCCTCAAACTCACAAAGATCCACCCGCCTCTGCCTCCCAAGTGCTGGGATTAAAGGCATGCACCACCACGCCCGGCCTTGTCATTTTCTTTTTTTAAAAAAACAATTATGAGACATAATAGCTTTAACAAATAAAATTTCCATCTGTTGTGAGAATTGTTTTCCTTGGATGCCAAGCAGTACTTATTCCCTTTTAATGTTCTAGTGTCAAGCCAATGTTTGATTAAAGTTTTACTGGGGAACCAGTGAATTTATTGAGCTTACTTACTGAGATAACTGAGGGGTTGCTGAGGTGTATGTATGACCTGAGGGTATGCAAACTGGAAAGCCTTTACCCAGCATGGGTCATGCCTTCTCTTCCTAGCCTTCCCCAGATTGTATACTTTAGCCCTCCCCAAATCCTGGAGGCCTTGTGTGATTAGGGTCAAATTACATGCAGTTGGCTGTGAAGAGTGGCTGGATAATGCTGTGAGGGTCCAGTGACCCTGCTTGGCCCTCCTTTAATGAATGAGTACAACCGTCCACAAGCCCAAGTGTGACAATGTTTAGCAATCAGGCTCAGCTGAAGTCGTGATGGTGGTAGTATTTTCATGCAGAAGGGACTGCTGTATACCATCATCTTATTAAAAGGACCTGGAATTTAAAAGGATTTGGTGCTAGGATCCACATATGAGGGAGAACATACATCATTTGTTTTTCTGAGTCTGTGTTACTTCACTTAGTATAAGAGTTTCTAGATTCATCCATTTACCTGCAAATTTCATTATTTCATCATTCTTTACTGCTGAATAAAACTCCATTGTATATATGAACCACATTTTCATTATCCACTCATCAATTGAGGGACACCTAGGTTGCTTCCATCTCTTAGCTAT
>NW_008350617.1:454959-483557 GCF_000622305.1 Nannospalax galili
TGGTAGGTTCATTTTTAGTTTTTTAAGAGTTCTCCACACTGTTTTCCATAGAGGTTGCACAAATTTGCAATCCCACCAGCAGTGAATAAGCATTCCCTTTTCTCCACATCCTCGCCAGTATGCTATCATTTGTTCTCTTGATCCTAGCCAGTCTGATTGGGGTAAGGTGATAACTTATGGTGATTTTTAATTTGCGTTTTCCTAATTACTAACGATATTGAACATTTTTTGAGATGTTTCTTAGCCATCTTTATTTCTTCCTTTGAGAACTCTCTATTTAGATCTTTAGCCCATCCTTTAATTGGGTCATTTGGTTTTTTGCTTCTTTGTTTTTTTGAGTTCTTTATATGTTCTGGATGTTAAACCTATGTCAGATGTGTCACTGGTGAAGATTTTTTCCAATTCTGTGGGTTTTTCTCTTCACTATTTTGATTGTTTCTTTTGCTGTACAGAAGCTTTTTAGCTTAATGAGGTCCCACTTGTTGATTGCTGACCTTAATTCCTGAGCAACTTCTGTACAATTTAGAAAATCCCTTCCTACACTTATATAAGTTACTGCCAATATTATCTTCTAATAGTTTCAGGGTTTCCAGTTTCACATTGAGGTCTTTGATCCATTTGAAGTCAACTTTTGTGCAAGGTGAAAGATAAGGATCTAGTTTCATTCTTATACAGGTGGAGATCCAGTTTTGCCAGCACCACTTGTTGAAGATGCTGTCTTTCCTCCATTGTGTGTTCTTGGCACCTTTGTTAAATATCAGGTGGCTGAAATTATGTGTACTTGGGTTTAGGTCTTCAATGATGTTCCATTGATCTGTGTCTATTTTTATGTCAATACCGTGCTGTTTTTGCGATGATAGCTCTGTAGTATACTCTGAGATCTGGTATAGTAATCCCCCCAGAGTTGCTCTTTGTGGTGAGGGTTGCTTTGGCTATCTGGGGTCTTTTGTGCCTCCATATGAATTTAAGGATTGTTTTTTCTAATTCTGTGAAGTATATCATGGGAATTTTGTGAGATTGCGTTGAATCTATATATTGCTTTTGGTAGGATGGTCATTTTCACAATATTAATTCTCCCCATCCATGAGCATGGGAGGTACTTCCATCTCCTTGTGTCTTCCTCAATCTCTTTCTTTAATGATTTAAATTTTTCATTGTAGAGATCTTTGGTGTCTTTGGTCAGATTTATTTATTTATCTTTTTTTGTGCAGCAATTGTGAATGGGAGCATTTCCCTGTATTCTTTCTCCAATTGCTTGTTATTTGTATATAGAAAAGCTACTGATTTTTATAGATTGATTTTATAGCCTACTACTATACTGAAAGTGTTGATCAGTTCTAGGAGTTTTCTGGTGGAACTTTTAGAATCTCTTAGGTATAGTATCATATCATCTGCAAAACGTGATAGTTTGACCTCTTCTTTTCCAATTAGTACTCCTTTAATTTCCTTCTCCTGTCTTACTGCTCTAGCAAGAGTTTCAAGCACTATGTTGAAAAGGAGTGGAGATAGTGGACATCCTTATCTGGTTCCTGATTTTAATGGGAATGCTTCCAGTTTTTCTCCATTTAGAATGATGTTGGGGAGCTGGAGAGATAACTCAATGGTTGGGAGCACTGGTTTTTCTTGCAGAAGACTTGGGTTCGAATCCCAGCACCCACGTGGCAGCTAACAATTGTCCATAACTCCAGTTCCAGAGGATCCGATGGCCTCTTCTGTCCTCTGCAGTCATTGCACGACACGGGTGCACTTACCTACATGCAGGCAATGCATGCATGCACATGAAATAAAAATAATAAATACAATATTTTTTAAAAAAGAATGTGGGCTTGTTGTATAGCCTTAATTATGTTGAGGTATGTTCCCTCTAGGCCTTTGAACATAAATGCATGCTGAATTTTGTCAAAAGCCTTTCTCAGCATCTATTGAGATGATCATGTGGTTCTTGTCTTTGAGTCCATTTATATGATTAATGACATTTATTGGCTTACGTATATTGAACCAACCCTGCATCTTTGGAATAAATCCTACTTGATCATGGTGGATGATCTTTTTGATGTGAGTCTGTATGCTTCAAGTATTTTGTTGAGAATTTTTGCATCTGTATTCATTAAAGATATGGGTCTATAGTTTTCTTTTTTGATTGTGTCTTTACCCAGTTTGGCTATTAGAGTGATGCTGGCTTCATAGAAAGAATTTGGGAGTTCTCCCTCTGTTTTTATCATTTTGAATAATTTAAGTAGTATTGGTTGGAGGTCTTCTTTAAATGTCTGGTAGAATTCTGCTGTAAATCCATCTGGGCCTGGGCTTTTTTTAGTTGGGAGGCTTTGTATTACTGTTTCAATTTCCTTATATGTTATGGGTCTGTTTAAACTGTTGATCTCTTCTTAGTTTAACTTTGGTGGTTCCCATGATTTCAGATATCCATCCATTTCTTTTAGATTTTCAGATTTAGTAGTGTATAGGTTTTTTTTTAAAAAATTATTTATTATTTTTATTTTATGTGTATGACTGTATTTGCTTGCATGTATGTGAGTGTGCCTGTGTCGTGCAGTGCTGCTGAGGTCAGAAGAGTGCTTCAGATTCCCCTGGAACAGGAGTTAAGAATGGTTCGTAGCCGCCATGTGGGTGCTCTGGGTCCTCTGCAAGAGCAGTCAGTGCTCTTAACTGCTGAGCCATCTCTTCAGCCCCTCTTTCTACTATTTTAATGTAGGCACTTAGCACTATAAACTTCTCTCTTAGGACTGCCTTTAATGTGTCCCAGAGGTTGTGTTGTATTGTCCTTTTCATTGAATTCCAGGAATTTTTTTAATTACTTAATTTCTCCTTTGACCCACTCATTGTTTAGGAAAAAAAAGAGTGTGCTGTTCAGTCACCATAAGTTTGTGTAGTGACTAGGGCTTTGTCCAGTGTTGATTTTGAGTATTATTGCATTGTGGTCTGATAGAATGCATGGAATTATTTCATTTTTTTTGTATTTTTGAGGTTTGTTTTGTGGCCCAGTATGTGATCAATTTTTGAAAATGTTCCATGGGGTGCTGAGTAGAAAGTGTATTCTTTGGGTTTTGGGTGTAATATTTGAAAGATGTTTGTTAGGTCCATGTGATGTATGGTATCATTTAATTCAGACGTGTCTCTGTTTATTCTTTGTCCAGTTGACCTGTCTAATGAGACAGTGGGGTATTGAAGTCCCCTATTATTACTGAATTGGGGTTAATCTGTGTCTTAAAGTCCTGTAATATGAATTTGGGTGCACCAGAGTTTGGTGCATATATGTTAAGGATTGTAATGTCTTCTTGGTTAACTGTTCCTTTTATCAGAATGAAGTGACCTGACCCTCCTTACCTCTTCTGATTAGTTTTACTTTGAAGTCTATGTTGTCAGATATTGGAATTGCTTGTTTCTTAGTGCCATTTGCTTGGAATATTCTTTTCCATCCTTTTACCTTAAGGTAGTGCCTGTCCTTGAAGGAGAAATGGGTTTCTTGCAAAGCAGACAGCAAGGAGATGGATTTTGTTTCTTAATCCATTCATTTAGCCCATGTCTTTTGACTGGGGAGTTCAGTCCATTGATATTTAAAGTTATTATTAAAAGATGTGTATTGGTTGCTGTCATTTTGATTGCTGTTTGTGTTCTCTGTCTAATTTTGTGTTTCCTCATCTTTCATTGCCCCTGGGGTATAGTTGTTTCTCTCTCTGCTCTCAGTATTGCTTCGAGTATTCTTTGAAGGGCTGGTTTTGTGGACGTGTATTCTTTCAGGCTATTTGTCATAGAAGATTTTTCTTTCCCCCTCAACTATAATAGACATTTTTGCTGGGTAAAGTATTCTGGGCTGGCATCTATTGTCATGTAGAACTGTAAATACCTTGGTCCAGGCTCTTTTGCCTTTCACAGTTTGCATTGATAAATCAGCTGTAATTCTTTTTTATTTGAAACAGGGTCTCCTTGTAGTCCCAGCTGGCCTGGAACTCACTATGTAGACCAGGCTGGCCTTGAACTCACATAGATCCACCTGCCTCTGCCTCTCAAGTGCTGGGACTACAGGCATACGCCACCACACCTGGCTTCAGTCAGCTGTAATTCTGATGGGCTTTCCTTTGTGTGTGACTTGTTTTTCTTTTGTTGCTTTCAGTATTCTTGGCTTTCCATTTTATTATTCTTTTGTTGTTATCATGGCATGTGAATTTCTTTTGTTGTTTATGATTCTGATATGAGAATTAAGTTGAAGTATGCTTCTGTTTGTATTATCCGGGTGCCTAGATCCTTTCTTTATTGGTTATGTAAAGCTGGTTGGTACAGGGTTCAGGTTCGCTCAGGTTTAATTTGGAGGGAACTGATGGCTTCAGATCAGCTATATAAATCTAGTTGGTACAGGGTTCAGGTTCTCTCAGGTTTAATTTGGAGGGAACTGATGGCTTCCAATCAGCTATTCAGGAGTACCCACAGAAGCCCAATTCAAGTTCCAGTCAGGTACATTCAGGCTTCCTTTACCACATGGAGGCAGGATCCAGGTGCTCTCAGGCAGTCCCCTGCATTCTCAGCCCCTATGCCAGAGGGAGGACAGAGGGAGGCTAGAACCCGCCACTCTCTGGCGGTCTGCTGAGATCAGAGCTGCTATACCAATGAAGGTCCATCTGAACCCACCCTCTCATGCTGTCTGCTAGGATCTCAGCCTTAGCCTACCAAAGCCAGATCTGCCCTGGGGCCTTGGGAGGGGCCTCACCAAATCCCAGGTAGGGGGATGGGTATGGTGCAATTAGGAGAAGCTCACCACCATATGGAGGCAGGATCCAGGGGCTCTCAGGCAGTCCCCTGCATTCTCAGGCCCTCTGCCTGAGGGAGGCCAGAGGGAGGCCAGAACTTGGCACTCTCTGCCCCCTTTTGGATTTTTGAGACAAGGTCTTCTGTAGCCCCCGGTGACCTGGATCACCGAGATCCAACCTACCTGTGCCTCAAGTACTGGGATTAAAGACATGCACCACCATACCTATCTGTCATTTTCTTTATACTTAATTTTAACTAAAAAATTTAGTAGTTCAAGTACTTGGTAAGAATAAAAGAGATTCTAGGGGCTGGAGAGATGGCTCAGCCGTTAAGAGCACTGACTGCTCTTGGAGAGGACCTGGGTTTAATTCCCAGTACCCACATGGCGGCTATGAACTGTCCTTAATTCCAGTTCCAGGGGAATCTGAAGCCCTCTTCTGACCTTCCTGGCATTGCACAACAGGCGTGCACTCACATACATGCAGGCAATACACTCATACACATAAAATAATAATAAGCTGGGCGTGGTGGCGCTCACCTTTAATCCCAGCACTTGGGAGGCCGAGGCAGGCGGATATTTGTGAGTTTGAGGCCAGCCTAGTCTACATAGTGAATTCCAGGACAGCTGGGACTACAAGGAGACCCTGTCTCAAAAAGACAAAAAAAAAAAAAAAAAAAAAAAAAAAAAAAGAATAAAAGAAATTCTAATGTCAAACAAAAAGCAAATCTTTCTTCACCCCTCTCTACCACCATCTCCATTTCTCATTTTTGTCCTAAAGTCCAGCCCTTCTCTATTGCTGGACTTTTGAGTTGTTTTCCATTGTTGGCTAGTATAAATAGAGACTTTCATAGTGTTCCTAATCTGTTAAGACATCTGAAGAATTCTCATTTAGCTTTATCTCTGAACTACTCCAACTCTTGGAGTATGTTAGTAGTGCCTAGTGAAACTAGGTCAGTCACACATTCTCTAAGCCCTGTTTCCACATTTTCCATCTGTGTGGCATAAATAGTAAACTGAAGAAAGTATAATTCATTTTACTTTCATTTGTTTTAGTATTTTTGAGGCAAGGTCTCATGCTGGCCTCAAACTTTCAGAAGGCCTTGCCTCAATCTCTTTAAGTGCTAGGATTATGGGTGTGAGCCACCATGCCTGGTTTAATTCCCTCTATTTAGAAAAACAGCAGAGCTGGGCATGGTAGCACAGGCCTTTGATCCCCATACTAGGGAGGCAGAGGCAGGTGGATCTCTGTGAGTTGCCAGCCAGCTGTTTCAAGGGGGAAAGGCACGCGCGCGCGCGAGAGAGAGAGAGAGAGAGAGAGAGAGAGAGAGAGAGAGAGAATGGTTGGAGAAAGACTATAATGCTGGGCATTTCAGTGCCCATCTGTAAGCCTGTAATTCTAGCACTTAGGAGATGGAGTCAGGAGGATCAAGAGTTCAAGGCCAGCCTCTGCTACATAAAGAACTGGAGGCCACCTGGGACTGCCTGAGATCCTCTCTCAAAAAGCTGGGGAGGGGAGGATGGAAATGAATATGAGTATAAATGACTCAGAAATCATTCAACCCTATAGATAGTTACTAAAGGAGAACAGATTAACATACGTAAGAGTGGATTAACATACATAAGGAGTGACTTTTGAGGGGCATGGTACTAGAGATAGAACCCCTCTTACACATGTAGAATAAGCACTGTATATGAGCTATGCTCCCAATCTAGAGGTGTCTTAAATGTCTTAAAACATTTTTTTAACTTTCTTTTTTTTAAAAAAATATTATTTTTATTTTATGTGTATGTGTGTATTGCCTGCATGTAGGTAAGTTCACCCATGTCATACAATGCCTGCAGAAGACAGAAGAGGCTGTTGGAGCCCCTGGAACTGGAGTTACAGACAGTTGTTAGCTGCCATGTGGGTGCTGGGATTCGAACCCGGGTCTTCTGCAAGAACAGTGTTCTTAACCCCTTAGCCATCTCTTCAGCCCCAACATTTTTTTTTTCTTAACCTTTGGAATTAGCAAAGATTTTAGGAGATAATTCTCAGTATTGGTAAGGCTTCTATCAGGTAGGTTAATCTCCCACATGTGAATTGTCTTATAAATTTGTTTGACCCTCCTGGGAGGCAGTTTGTCAGTAGTCTTAAAATGTTTGTATTTTTTATTTATTCTATTTTCAAGAACCTATCCTAAAATAATACAAAGGACTGGGGATGTAGCACAGTTGGTAGAGAATTTGCCTAGCATACAGGAAGTCCTGGTTTTGATCCCCCAAACTGTATAAATCAGGTATGGTGTTATATACCTAAAGTAATACAAAAATGTACAAAAAATTTTCATGGTGCAAAGATATTAGTTGCAGAATTATTTACAGCCAGAAAATACTTCAAAATAGAGAAACGGAGAAGTGAAATATTAAGTAAAATATAGTTCTTTATCCATGTAGTAGACATTTAAAAATAAGTTTAAGTTATATGAGAATACTTTTATAGTTTTTTATTGTAGAACATAAAATTATCTATTTTAGTTTTTTTTTTTGGTCTTTTTGAGACAGGTTCTCCCTATAGCCCCAGCTGTCCTGGAACTCACTATGTAGACCAGGCTGGCCTTGAACTCACAGAGATCCATCTGCCTGTGCCTCCCAAGTGCTGGGATTAAAGGCGTGCACCACCACGCCTGGCAGTCTCAATTATTTTTAAAACAATATATTGAAAATATATCTCAAAAAGGCAGTATTTGCCTCTGTAAAGTAAGCTCATGGGTTTTCTTTCTTTCTTTCTTCTTCTTTTTTTTTTTTTTTTTTTTACAGGATCTTACTGTCAAAAAAGCCCAGGCTGGCCTTGAACTCACAGAGATACATCTGCCTGTCCCCCCCAAGGGCTGGGATTATAGACAGTCCCCACCACGCCTGGCAGTCTCAATTATTTTTAAAACAATATATTGAAAATATATCTCGAAAAGGCAGCATTTGCCTCTGTAAAGTAAGCTCATGGGTTTTCTTTCTTTCTTTCTTCTTCTTTTTTTTTTTTTTTTTACAGGATCTTACTGTCAAAAAAGCCCAGGCTGGCCTTGAACTCACAGAGATACATCTGCCTGTCCCCCCCAAGGGCTGGGATTATAGACAGTCCCCACCACGCCTGGCAGTCTCAATTATTTTTAAAACAATATATTGAAAATATATCTCGAAAAGGCAGCATTTGCCTCTGTAAAGTAAGCTCATGGGTTTTCTTTCTTTCTTTCTTCTTCTTTTTTTTTTTTTTTTTACAGGATCTTACTGTCAAAAAAGCCCAGGCTGGCCTTGAACTCACAGAGATACATCTGCCTGTCCCCCCCAAGGGCTGGGATTATAGACAGTCCCCACCACGCCTGGCAGTCTCAATTATTTTTAAAACAATATATTGAAAATATATCTCGAAAAGGCAGCATTTGCCTCTGTAAAGTAAGCTCATGGGTTTTCTTTCTTTCTTTCTTCTTCTTTTTTTTTTTTTTTTTTGACAGGATCTTACTGTCAAAATAGCCCAGGCTGGCCTTGAACTCCTGATCCTCTTGCCTCAGACTGGAGTGCTGGGATTGCAGGTGTGCAACACCACATTTGACTTTTAGTTCCTTTTCATCTCTGTTCCTTCATTCTTCCTCCTAAAGTTCTTTCAATGAGAAAATAATTAAAACTGAATTAACTTGAGGGATAAGAAGCTTGGAATGGTGGCAGAAGTCCCAGGACTTCACAGAGTGGGTGCCCCACAGAAGGGAATGACCTCATTTTCTCTGTTCCCTTGACTTCAACTTGTTCTTCTTTGCCTTCCTCTTTGGCAGTCCAAGGTTGCCTGGGACACACTGAGAGATCCAAGCCAGGCCAAGGCCTAGGCCATTGTATTGTGGCGTTCTTATTGGAGTGTTGGCAGCAGGATTGATGTTAATTCAGTGGAATAGCATGGGTTTTACCTTGAAGACTGTTGCTTTGGTCAAAGGGTACTGCTGCCTTTTAGTAAGCTAATTAAGAAACAGCATCCCTGTGAAGTAGTCTCCTAATATTAAGCTTTAAAAAAAGAGTCAGTAAATGTCAGTAAGTCTTCCTGCTTGTTCACTGCTGTTATTTTCAACAATGAGCTATTCCAAAGTAGAAATTCTTGAATTTTGCCCCCTAAGGATTCTTCCAATTTCCCTTACTCCAATAGAAGAAGCTGTGATAGGACTTGTTTCTAAGGAAAAAGGAGGATCAGGATGTTCTATCAGAAATCAGTCAACAGTCGTTAAAGAGCAGGTCTTCCCACCCTAAGTAACCCAATCAATAAATTCCCTCACAGACATGCCCAGAGGTTTGTCTTTTAGATGATTCTAAAACTCATCAAACTGGCAACCACTTTTAACCCAATTAACAATCACAGAAAGCATGCAGTAACTACACAGTAAATGGTGGTTCAGATCATTGCTCTTGATAGTATCAGCCTCTTTTCTTTATTTGTATTTTTTAGTTTATTTTTATTTTATTTGCCTGCATGTATGTAAGTGTACTACATGTATGCAGTGCCTGAGGAGACCAGAAGAGGGTGTCAGATCACCTGGAATTGGAGTTGTGGAGGGTTGTTAGCAGCCATGTGGGTGCTTGGAACTGAATCGAGGTCCTCTGCAAGAGCAGCCAGTTCTCCTAGCTGTTGAGCCATCTCTGCAACCTTGTTTTTTGGGGGGGTTGGTTTAGGGTTTTATAAATTTGTTTTCTTATTTTATTACTGCTTAATTTCAGTTCTGGTTATGGATCTGTTTAAATTATTTTTAAGATATTTTATTTATTTTGAGATGAAGTCTCAGTATCCTGAGACTCACTATGTAGACCAGTCTGGCTTCAATCTCACAGAGATCCACCTGCCTCTGCCTCTTGAGTGCTGGAATTTAAGACGTGTGCCACTACACCTGGCTATAACAACCATTTCTAAAGTTCCCTTAGGATTGACTGGTTCTCTCTTGGCATGTGTGAGTATCATCGCTTCAAGGAAGAGCAGGAATGGGATGAGGAAGGGCTGTGGAGAAGATCAGAATGAGGGGTTCTCTTCCTGAAGCCTGGCCTTGGAGGAACAGCCTGAGTGAGCCCTGAGGATTCCATGACATTTGGAGTTCCTGTAGGGAAAGCCCTTCAGTGGAGAGATTCATAGACGACTCAAGCATACAAGGAAGCAGCAGTCCAGGGTAAAACCTGTCAGACTGTCCCGTCTTCAAAGCCCGCTTGTTCTAATCATCAATTCTGTAGTCTTGGACAGATGGTGCATTCTTAGGAGCCAGTTTGATCACAGATCAAATTAGAGTTAGTAGAGGAATACATGAAAACTACAAAGTGATAGCAGGCTTCCTTAGAAGAAAGCACTGAATAAGTAGGTGTTCTGTTTATGACAGTTCAGTTACGGATTGAGATCAAGAGGGTGCTTTAGTGATACAGTGGGCTCTGGAGTGGGACTGTCCAGGCTTACATCCTATTCCTGTCATTCTCTGGTTTTGTGATCTTGAGCACACAGCCATTCTGGCTGACTTCCTGGTGTTACTGAAAGGCCTATGATTTATGATATGTGAAATGCTGGCAGTCGTGTTCGGAACAGAGCAGATGCTCAGCAAAGTATCTTTTTCCTCACTATGGCTACACTGCTTTGAGACAGCCTGCCCTGTTAAAAGAACACAGTTGGCAAGGGCTGTGAGTGTACTGGGCCCTGCCTTCCGCAGCACCTCCTGTTGCCTCAGTCCCTGGCACAGCTTCCTCTTCTGATAGTCTGCTGGGACCTCAGCCCTTTGTCAATGTTCCAGCCTGCTCCGCTGCCTGTCCTGGGACAGGTCACTGTCTGTGACCCATTCTCTGTCTCTGCTTACCCCTTGCTAAGTCCATATCCTGAACTATTCCCCTGGCCTCTCCTGGTCTCATTCCTGCCTTGTTCTGCAAAGGTGCCACCCACCCAGGCCCAGATGAAGGTGCAATCCTGTCCCTACAGCCACCTTCCTGCAGAGGCTTGTTTTGGCCCCCACCCTGACACAGAGAGTTGGAAAACATACTCAGTGTTAGATTGGGTAATGATGTTCCATGATCTAGCTGATCCCCTCGTGCCTGTGCCTAGAGTCCCAATATTTGGGGAGTGAAGGCAGGAGGATCAGAAGTTCAAGGTCATCCTCAACTACATAGCAAGTTCCAGGCCAGCCTGGGCTACATAAGACCCTGACTCAAAAACGAAAAGAAATAAGGGGAGAGAGTCTCTTGGTAACATTCTGTTTTTTTTTTTTTTAAGAAAGGATCTCACTATGTAGCCTTGCCTGACCTGGAATTCACAAAGATTTACCTGCCTCTGCCTCCTGAGTGCTGGAATTAAAAGTGTGTGCTACTGTACCCCTGTACCTGGCAAACTCTGCCTCTTAATCTTGGTGTTGGGATTCATTATTTTGTAAAAACTCATTGTCTACAAGTCATGCATTGGCTCCTACATTTTTCTTTTCTGGTCTTGCTTGTTTTATTGCTGTTGTAGGGTTTATTTGTTTATTTGTTTGTTTGTTTGAAGATAGAGTCTCTGTATCACAGGTTGACCTTGAATTTGTTTTGTAGCTGAAAATGATCTTGAATTCCTTGATCCTCCTGCCTCCTATTTGTTGGAACTGTAGGCTTTTGCCACTACCTCTGGTCTTCTAGTCACGCCTTCTAGCACCTCCATTTTGCCATGTTGAATTAGGTAACATCCCCATGTACCCCTAGCACATAGTTCTCCCTTGCCCTCCTGCCCTGTTTCCTTGGATGCCTGATTTCTACTCACTATTCTGAACTCAAATGTCAGCAGCCCCTGATGGGCTAGCCTGCTCCCACAGGATTTGTTACTCATATTGTTTGCAAGGAGCGCCGTGAGGACATAAACTTGTCAGCAGTCTCCCTGACACCTAGCATGTGTTGGACATGGAACAAACTCCAGCAGTGTTTGCTTATTGCAGTTTGTCTAAAATATTTGGTCACCTCTTTATCTTCCCTGCTCATGTCCCAACCATGAATCATTCCAACGCTCTGCCTTCCTCAGTCTTCTTAACACTTTTAGCTTTTCTCTAAGCTTATTAGCGCCTTCTAAGTCTTTGTGTGCCTCCACATTTCCTCTTCTTTTTGCTTAGGTTGTGCCCCATCTCTACCTGTCCATCATCTCACACCCAGTCACTGGGCCACTAGCTATAGTAGCACCCTATTTCTGTCCCCAGAATTCAAGTGTCAGCCATCCAGTCATTTTTCTACACGCCGTCACTGTGCTGCGCTTCTACCATGATGAGCCCTCAATTGCTCATCTGCAGGATCTGCTCCATTCAGAAGTCTGATTTGTGTTATGCCTTGCCCATGTTATATTACCCTGTGTATTTCCTCAGGGGCATTGGTTTTCTTTAATATGCTTGCTTTTTAAGAGGATCTGATGTGTGTCTCTGAGTGGTATTCATTCAGTTATGTACTCATCATGTTGCTGGGCACTATGCCAGATGGGAGAGACTCAAAATTAAGACTTATTGCCCTCAAGAAATTCACAAGACAAATAGGGCAGAGAGGGCAAACTGGCAGATTGCTAGAAGACAGCCCTGAGACAAGACACCCTAGTAAGAGTTAACAGGATGGACTGGAGGCAGTTGTGCAACTTTAGGCTCATTACTTAATCTTATTTCTGCGCCTTGGTTTCTTCAATAAAATGAGTCTAATATGTTGATTTTATTGCAATAAAAGAGTTGAAAAGTTGGGCTGGAGAGATGGCTTGGTGGTTGAGAACACTGGTTGTTCTTGCAGAAGACCCACATGGCAGCTAACAATTGTCTGTAACTCCAGTCTCAGGGGATCTGACAGCCTCTTCTGACCTCCACGGGCATTGCACAACATGGGTGCACTTACCTATATGCAGGCAGTGCACACATACACATAAAATAATAAAACAAAAAAGAATTGAAAAGTAGAGCTTCAATATTGTGATGTTCCTCTGAGGGCCACTTTGTGCCTGGCACATTTTTGATGTGGAGGGCCCACAGTTCCTGTCACCTAGTAAGTGAGCAATAAGTGTTAGCTGTAATCACCCTTGTTACTGACTCTGCTTGGGTTTGACTGGTCACTGAAGGACGGGTTTCTGCTAGGAGGGTGGTAGGAAGAGACAACTCCGAAGAACAGACACATGAATGAAAGGGCATGAGGATTTCAGAAGTTCAGGAATGGCCTGTATAGCTGGAGGGCAGAAAGTGTGTGAGCAAGTGGTGACACATAAAGCCAAAGAAGCAGACCCGGGTGGTGAGGCTCTTGCCTGCTATTGGAGTTAGTACCTTATCTGGCTGATTAACTGGGACCTTCAGAAGTCTGTTTTTATTCTTTGAAACAGGGCCTCATGTAGTCCAGCCTTCATTTAAGCCACGGGTGGCATTGAACTCCTGACCTTCCTGCCTCAGACTCCAGAAGTGTGTACCACCACATCTGCCTTTGAAGTCTTTGTAGATAAGTCATAGTCTGTTTTACAGCTCCTCTCTGAAGGAGGGGCTGGCCACTAAGCAGTGGTGACAAGAGAGAACAAAGAGTGACATGGGCTTCAGGGTCAGTGGGGTTGAGGATTGGTCTAAGAAGGAATGTGGGAGTGGAGGTATTTGACTGGATTCGATGCCACTTACTAATAGAAAAACAAGAGAAACAGATTTTTCTTTCCTGAAGATTTCCATCTAGAGATTGGGAATGTAGCCCAGTGGTAAGAGCTTGCCTGACAAGTCCTAGGTGCAATCCTAGTTGTTGTTACTTTTATTATTATTATTATTATATTCATCTAAGGAAGGAAGATTGCTTCTTTCTGATCCTCAGAGCACATTTCCTAAGATTTAAAAGTCCATTCTACATGGCTATGAGCCTTTTTTTCCTCTCTTGGGTCTTATAAACAGCTGTTTCAGACAAGCAGTTATTGATCTTAGGCAATTAGGGCAGAAGGAGACTGTGTTTATTTCACTCTCTGGTGCCTCCTGGGGCAGAGAAAGGTGAAAGTCATGTCTTCCCATCATTTGTAAGAGTGGATAGAATTGGAACAATAGCCTCTCCCCTCTGGCAACACATGTATGGGTCTTTCTGTTTTCCCAGGCCATGGTGGTGCATGCCTTTAATCCCAGCACTCAGGAGGCAAAGGCAGGTGGGTCTCTCTGAATCTGAGACCAGCCTGATCTACATAGGGAATTCCAGTCCAGCCAGAGATATATGCTGAGACCCTATCTGAAAAGAAAAAAAGCAGAAAGGGATACTTAATGGGGTTAGAGGGTATGTGGGAAGGGGGTGGAAGAGGGGAAAGAGAACAGTATAAAGATATATGTATGAGGACGCCAAGATGAAACCATTATTTTGTAGGCTAACCTTAAAAATTAAAATTTTGCTCGGCGTGGTGGCTCACACCTTTAGTCCCAGCACTCGGGAAGCAGAGGCAGGTGGATCTCTGTGAGTGCAAGGCCAGCCTGGTCTACACAGTGAGTTCCAGGCCAGCTGGGGCTTACAGGGAGATCCTGCCTCAAAAAGACCAAAAAAATAAATAAATAAACATTAAAATTTAAAGAACATGCCTTAAATCCCAGCACTTGGGAGGCAGAGGCAGGTGGATCTCTGTCAGTTCAAGTCCAGCCTGGTCTATAGTGAGTTCCAGGCCTACTGGGGCTACAGGGAGACCCTGTCTCAAAAAAAAAAAAATCCCCCAAAACCCAAAACAAGTACCTGGAGACAAAACAGAACAATTTGTCTGGCACTCATCAATATAGTGGGATAGGCTTCCTCCAGGAATTCTGTTCTTTGTCTTTTACATTCAATTTCTTTCTTTCTCTGCCTTCTTCCTATTTAATATTCTTGGCTTGCAGGCATTCTTGTTTGGAGAATAGAATGTTCAATTTTTTCTTTTCTTTTTCTTCTTTTTTTTTTTTTTTGTTATTTTGAGGCAGGGTTTCTCTGTAGCCCCAACTGGCCCAGAACTCACTATGTAGACCAGGCTGGCCTTGATCTAACAGAGATCCTGCCTCTGCCTCTTGAGTGCTGGGATTAAAGGCATGCTCCATGCCAGGCTGTTCTTTAAATTTTAATTAAAAATTTTTTTTTAATTTTTTATTTTTATTTTATGAGTATGAGTGTTATGCTGCATGTAGGTAAATGCACCCGTGTTGTGCAATGCCCACAGAGGACAGAAGAGGCTGTCGGATCCCCTGGAACTGGAGTTACAGACAGTTGTTAGCTGCCATGTGGGTGCTGGGATTTGAACCTGGTCTTCTGCAAGAACAGTCAATGTTCTTAACTGCTGAGCCATCGCTCCAGCCCCTAAATTTTAATTTTTATGGTTGGCTTATAAGGTATTGGTTCCATCTTGATGTTGTCATACATACATCTTTATACTCTGTTCTCTCTCTTTCCCCTCCTCCACCCCCTTCCCACATACCCTCTTAACTCCATTAGTATCCCCTTCTGCTTTTTTTCTTTTCAGATAGGGTCTCAACATGTAGCTTTGGCTGGACTGGAATTCCCTATGTAGATCAGGCTCGTCTCAAATTCAGAGCCATCCACCTGCCTATGCCTCCTGAGTGTTGGGATTAAAAGCTTGTGCCACATGCCTGGCCCCTTCTGTTGTTTTTGTTTTGTTTTTACCAAATGTATTCCATTATTGTACTTCCTACCTCCCTTGAGATCTCTTCAGGGGCTAGAGAAATGGCTCGGTGGTAAATAGTACACACTGCTCTTCCACAGGACCAGAATTTGGTTCCCAGCACTCACATTGAGTGACTCATAATCACCTGTAACTCTAGCTCCTGGGGAATCTAACAAAATGTGCACATGGCCCTACACACACACACAGACACACACACACAACACATACACACACAGACACACACACACACACGTGCATGCACATAATTAAAAATAAAATGAATCTTTTAAAAGATTTTATTTATTTTTATTTTATGTGTATGAGTGTTTGGCCTACATGTATGTAAATCTATCATGTGCATGCCTAGTGTCTGCAGAGGCCAGAAGAAGGTATCGGATTCCCTTGAACTAGAGTTGAGGGCAAGTATTAGCTGCTGTGGGTGCTGGGAATTGAACCCAGATCCTCTGGAAGAGCAGTGAATCCTCTTCACTGCTGAGCCATCTCTCCAGCCCCTAAAATAAATATCTTTTTAAAATGTATGTATTTTCAGTTTTTTTAAGTTTATTTTTGTTGTTGGTTTTTGTTTTTTTTTTTTGGCTTTTGAGAACAGGGTCTTTTGGTAGCCCCTTCTGGCCTGGAACTATGTAGACCAACTGGCCTCAATCTCACAGAGATCCGCCTGTCTCTGCTCCCCAAGTGCTGGGATTAAATGTATGTCCATAAAATAAATCTTAAAAAAACCCCAAAAACTTCTTCCTCTGCCATGATCCTGTTTCTCATCCCCCCTCACCCCTGCCACATGCACACACACACACAATGTTCTACCACTGAGCAATATCCTCAGTCCATTTCTTTACCCAGTCATCTGTTCCATTTCCTGGCTATTGTGAATAATGCAGCGTCCACCCTTTTTCTATGAAGTCATTACATTCATAGCCTTCTCCCAAGCTGGTTTGTAGGTGTTTCAAGTATATAGATTACTTTAGTGAGCAGAAGAGCCTGTTGATCATTTCTTTCTGTTCATCTCTGACACTGGATTGGAAGAGGGATAAACTTCTTTGAACTGAATGGAATAACAGATTCCTTGATTTATGAAACACCATTGAGAAGATGTCTGTAATTTTGACTAAACAGTTGATCCCACATTCATGACACTAGCCGTGGGTATTATTGTTTTATGAACCATAGTTATTATGAGACACCAGTCTTGGATCACTACATCTGGTTTCTGGGCCACTTTAAAATCCTATTGTAAACTCAAACTCTTTAACTTTGGTTTAAAGATACCTGCTTGCCTTAAACCATCTTAAAGGGAATAGCTGTCATTTGTGTGTGTGTGTGTGTGTGTGTGTGTGTGTGTGTGTGTGTGTGTGTGTGTATGTGTGTGTGTCTTTTTGAAACAGGGTCTCCCTGTAGCCCCAGCTGGCCTGGAACTCACTATGTAGACCAGGCTGCCCTTGAATTCACAGAGATCCTCCTGTCTCTGCCTCCCAAGTGCTGGGATCAAAGGCGTGCGCCACCATGCCTGGCATCTATCATTTTTTAAAAAGAAAAATCAGTTGTTTTTCTATAACATAAGCAAAGCATGTTCACTTATGAAAAATTTTAAAGAATTTTGGCAGGCTGAGCCTGTTGGCATATGCCAATAATCCCAGCACTTGGTAAGGGCAAGTAATTTAATGTCATCCTTGGGTACCTAGTGCACTCAAGGCCAGCCTGGGATGCATAAAACCCTGTCTCAGAAAAGAAAAAGAGAGAGAAACCAGGCATGGTGGCATAGACCATTAATCCCAGCAGCCCTCAGGAGGCAGGGGCAGGAGGATCTCTGTGAGTTTGAGGCCAGTCTGGTCTACATAGTGAGTTCCAGGCCAGCTGGGGCTACAGCCTGTCTCAAAAAAAAAAAAAAAAAACAAGCCAGGCATAGTGGTGCACGCCATTAATACCAGCACTCTGGAGGCAGAGGCAGGCGGATCTCTGTGAGTTCGAGGCCAGCCTGGTCTATAGCAAGTCCCAGGACATTCAGAGTAAGACCCTGACTCCAAAAAAAATAAATAAATAAGAAAAAGTAATAGAAGCAAAAATGAAAAAATTGTTCATATCCAATAGCTGTAAACTTTATGGTCTATAGTCTTTTTTGTAAATGTTTGGGCATGGTTTTCTTTTAAGATCTTTTTTAAAAAATATTTTTAATTGAGGTTTTGTAATTTCATCCAACAGTTTTTAATTAAATTTAGACCCCTCTCCCCCATTCATGCCCCCTCAATCCCCCACCAGACTTCATATATTCTGCCATACATGTTAAGTCCAATTCAGTCAGCATTTGTACCCAGATGTCCTTCAATGTAAATTCATCCACTGGAGTCTAGTCAGCCCACCAGGAGATCCCGTACCAGCATGTATCTCTTATATATTCCACTTAAGATATTATAAGCATCTTTGCACTTATTACATATTCTTTTGTTACATGCTTAATGATTCCATAATAGTCGTTTTTATGTAAAGAATAGAATAATTATTAATATAAATTACTTTTTGCTGGGTTTTGTGGCTTATGTCTGTTATTCCAACTCTCAGAAGACTTGACACAGAGGATTGCTGCAAGGTTGAGGCCAAATCAGACTACAGGGTGAAGCCAAAATAAAACAATCATCTGTTTTTATTTAAACTAAAATAAAGCATGTGGCTTGAACATAGCATATAAGAAAGTGGTATTCTAGCAAAGAGTTATTGCAAAACCCAGAGGGATAGGGCTTATAGCTGACTAGCAATTGCAGGTTTAATGAATGGTGTATTAGACATGGATGGTAATATACTTGATCCATTTGCAATCTTTTGGCTGAGGTTTTATAAGATCTTTCTGGGTCTGAAAATTTCATGAGAAACATGTCTGTGGCATCTCAGGTTGCTAAAGTAGATGATTTTGACTGCCTTCGTTTTCCTTCATGGGGAATCATGCCAAGAAGCTTTCATTCTGTTTGAGTTTGCATAGTACTTTGCATAGAGGAAGCACTTAGCAACTAATTGAGCAGCTATGCAAAGTTTCATGTTCATAAGGACTTGCTGAGTCTAATCCTGATTGATGAAGCTGGGTTATTCCATACCTTTATTTCTTTTTACAGGCAGTGCTTTCCTCAGTGCTATTTTTCTTGCCTTAGCAACATACCAGTCTCTGTATCCAATCACCTTGTTTGTCCCAGGACTTCTTTATCTTCTCCAGGTAAGCACTTGCTGGTGCCAGTGCCCAAATGATATTTAGTACACAGCCTAGTCCTTGCTTGGGGGAGGAAGGGCATGGGTCACTAATGACATTGGGAGCTAAAGGCATAGCTAAGTACCTAGCACAGACAAGTCCTTTGATCAGTCCCTAGCACCACAAAAACAAACAAACAAAAAACCAGATTTTTTTTTAAGAAATTTTTGAGATGGGCTCCCTGTAGCCCCAGCTGGCCTGAAACTCACTATGTAGACCAGGGTGGCCTTGAACTCACAAAGATATGCCTGCCTCTGCTTCCCAAGTGCTGGGATTAAAAGATTTTTTTAAATGGTGTTGAGACCAGTCCTCAAGCTCAAACCTTCTTAATTTTTAATTGTCTATCACTGCAAATATATAAGTGCATTTCACTTCAAATATTTGCAGTTTGAATCTACCAGATGCTCAAATTTTATTTTTCTCATCTAACGTACCTAGACCTGTTTGAACTCATTTCTTTAAGTTGTTTTTTTAAAATATTTTTATTTATTATTTTTATTTTATGTGTATGAGTGTATTGCCTGCATATATGTGAGTGCACCCATGTCATGCAATGCTGCAGAAGTCAGAAGAGGGCATCGGATTCCCCTGGAACTGGAGTTAAGGACGGTTTGTAGCCGTCATGTGGGTGCTGGGAATTGAACCCGGGTCCTCTGCAAGAGCAGTCAGTGCTCTTAACCGCTGAGCCATCTCTCCAGCCCCTAAGTTGTTTTTTTTTTTTTTATAATACCGCTTACTTTGTAAGGTTCTTATAGAGATAAAGTAGCCACATTTAGACTGTGTCCTTTCTTTCCAGCAGGTAGTTGATGCCGCAGTAATGAAAGTGATTATAGGTATTGTCATTTTATGCAACATGAGACATTTACACTTTTATACCTGGCTGATTTCTGCACTCTTTGGAACCTAGGCCACTTTGCAGTGGTAAAAACATAGTAGGTAATCAATACATACTACAGCAATTGTAGAATACATGGTGCTAATATTTATGAAGAATAGCCTACATGCTATTTTCATGCTAAGCACTCTGCAAACATCTCATTTCAACTTTATGGAGACTATTATATTATTAGCCATAAAACAATTTAATATATTCCACTTAGAAACATGAATTAAAACTAAAACGTTGGGCTGGGTATGGTGGTGCACACCTTTTTTTCCCAGCATTTAGGGGGCAGAGACAGGTGGGTCTCTGTGAGTTCCAGGCCATCTGGTCTACATAGGGATTCCAGGCCAACCAGCACTATGTGTTTAGATCCCATCTCAAAAGACAAACAAGTAAACAAAAACCTGGAATGTTGGAAGGTTAAGTCACTTACCTAATGTCACAAAGCCACAAATGAGAGCCCTGAACTATGAATTTGGGCAGTCTGACTCGAGAGCTTGTTCTCCGATATCTTTTCTGTTTCAACAAGAATATACACTTCAAACTTGGTAGCAGAGCACACACTTAGCTTTTGTGAAAGGCCCTGGGCTTGATGCCTAACCAACTCCCCTCATACAAAAGAATACAGGGGTTGGGGGTTGGCGGTTGGAGGGAGAGAAAAAAAGAAAGAATAGACATCAAATCAAGATCTAGTTACTGTAAGCAGGATTCAAATGGATTCAAATTTATTCTTAGAAGTGTTACTGAAAGTGTGTTGTTGGCACTGGGATTCAAATCCAGAAGTGTCTGATTTTATAGGTCTTTTTAAAATTTTTTTGTCTTTTTGAGGCAGGGTCTCCCAGTAATCCCAGCTGTTTTGGAACTCACTATGTAGACCAGGCTGGCCTTGAACTCACAGAGCTCCACCTGCCTCTGCCTTCCTAGTGCTGCTGGGATTAAAGGCATGTGCCACCACACCGAGTATAGGTCTTATTTTTAACCACAAACACGAGGACTGACTGTATTCCTCCATTTGTTGAAATAGGTCATAGGCTTATCATTTTAAGTTACTTGGTAATATATAATCATATTGATCCATATAGTGGTAAATGATTAATTCATCCTTTTGTTTGGGGAACTTTATAACTCTTCATTATCAGTGATAACCATAACATAGATTTTTTTTTTTTTTTTTTTTGGCATTGAGGATTGAATGTAGGGCCTCCCACATGCTAAGCACGTGTTCTATCAGTAAGCTATCTCCTCTATTTTCCTTTTTTTTTTTTTTTTTTGAAGCAGGGTCTCCCTGTAGCCCCAGCTGTCCTGGAACTCACTATGTAGACCAGGTTGGCCTTGAACTCACAGAGATCCACCTGCCTCTGCCTCCCAAGTGCTGGGACTACAGGCATGCGCCACCACGCCCAGCTACTTTTAAAAAAAATTTATTTATTTTATGTGTATGAGTGTTATGCCTGCATGTATGTAAGTGCACCTGTGTCATGCAGTGCCTCTGGATCTCCTGAAACTGGAGTTACAGACAGTTGTTAGCTGCCTTGTGGATGCTGCAAGAACTCTTAACCACTGAGCCATCTTTCCAGCCCTTTTTTCTTACTTTTTAAAATTTTGAGTCATCAGCTATGAAATTGCTCATGCTGGCTCTGAAGTCAGTATGAAAGGCAAGCCTTGAATAGCAATCCTCCTACCTTAGCCTCCTGAGTAGCTGGGATTATAGCCTGTGACACCAGGCCCAAGGTTGAAATTTTTCTTTTCTTTTTTCCTTTCTTGATTTCTATCTTTCTTTTTTGTTCCTTCCTGCCTTCTTTTTTTCTTTAGATGTATGTGTAGGGGGTGTCCATCCACATGAGCAGAGGATGTTGGGTGTCTATCATTCTCCTTATTCCCTTGAGGAGGGGTCTCTCAGTGAACCTGGAGCTAGGCTGGTGGCCAGCAAGCCCCAGTGATCCTTTTGTCTCAACCCCTACAGCACTGGGGTTATTGGTGTGTCTGCAGCCATGTATATAGTTTTTTATGTGAGGTGAGAATTTGAACTCAGGTCCTCATGCTTGCTCAGGACGTGTCCTGATTTTCTGAGCCATTTCCCTAGCCCACAAAATTTGTCTTCATTTTCTAAGTGAATCTGTCTAAGGCTGTGAAAAGTTTTGTAGTCATTATGCAAAACCAAATTGCTTGCCAGAAAGCTTGAACTGGCTTGCCACCATCAGTATCCATAAGGAAGTGAACCAGCTACCTTGCAGTCTGCCAGCACTGGCTTTCTGAGTTAGATTTATGGTTCTTAGTTCAGTAGATGAATCACTATATGGTGAAGTTACTGTGTTTTGGTTTTTCTTTTATATTTTTTGTTGAATATAAGCATTTTTTACACAACAATACGTATTTGCTTTTTGGGGGGTATGTTTATGTGGTGTGTCTATGTGCCTGTGTATGTACAAGCTCACTTCCTATGTCTGCACATGTGGAGGACAGAGGTCAACATGAGGTGTTCTCTATGGCTTTCCACTTCATTTTTGAGACAGAGCCTCTTGCTGAACCTGGAGCTCATTGATTATGCTAGACTGAGATCCACCTGTCTCTGCCCCCCAGCACTATGATCACAGGGCCATAATGCCATATAGGTTTTTTACATGGGTGCTGGGGATCTGAACTCAAGTCCTCATGCTTGTGCAGCAAGTACTTTACCCCCTAAGCCATCTCCCTAGCCTGTGCATTTGCTCGCTAGCCACCCCCCACTTCTCTTTATGCATTTCCTTTCATATTTCTTTCTATTTAAAATATTTTATTTATTATTTTTATTTTATGTGTATGAGTGTATTGCCTACATGTAGGTAAGTGCATTGGTGTTGTGCAATCCCCGTGGAGGCCGTCGGGTACCCTGGAACTGGAGTTACAGACAGCTGTTAGCTGTCATATGGGTACTGGGAACCGAACCTGGGTCCTCTGCAAGAGCATACAGGGCTCTTAATTGCTGAACCATCTCTTCAGCCCCCTTTCATATTTCATATGTATGGTTTACCCTTTAGAAAAATCCAAGCCTGAAGACCTAAGGATCTACAAGGTGGAAGGAGAGAACCAGCTCCCACAAGATGTCCTCTGATCGCCACACACTGTAGCATATGCATACACACTCACATAGTAAATAAATAAATATGTAAAATGTATTAAAAATTAAAAGATGGGGCTGGAGAGATGGCACAGTGGTTAAGAACACTTGCTGTTCTTGCAGAGGATTGGATTTGGTTCCCATTGCCCATATGTTGGCTAACAATCATCTGTAACTCCAGTTCCAGAGGATCCAATGTCCTCTTCTGACCTCTGTGGGTACCAGGTACACATGGTACACATACATACATGCAGGCAAAACACTCATGGATGTAAAATAAAAACAAATATTTTTAAGAAAGAAAAAAATCTGAGCCTAAATATAGCAAGGTGTTAATTAAACATGGCATAAAATGAAAAACAGAAATAAATAAACCAGGTGATAGCCCCAGCTGGCCTGGAACTCATAATGTAGACCAGGCTGGCCTCGATCTTATGGAGATCTGCCTACCTCTGCCTCCTGAGTGCCTCCACACACAGCTATTCCCTCCTTTATTATTTTGAAATTTTTCAAGCATGCAAAAAAGTTGAAGTCGCCAGGTGTAGTGGCACACATCTTTGATCCCAGCACTTGGAAGGCAGAGGCAGGTAGAGCTCTATGAGTTCCAGGCCAGCTAGGACTACAGGGTGATCCTGTGACAAAAAAAAGAAGGGGGAGGAGGAGGAAGCGGGGGGAGGAGGAGGGGGAGGGGAGGAGGAGGAGAAGGAGGAAGAAGAAGAAGAGGAAGAAGAAATAATAGCCACTCCTGGAGCACACCTTTAATCTTAGCACTGGGAGGCAGAAGCCAGCAGATCTCTAGATTGAAGCTAACCTGTTCTACATAGCAACTAGGCCAACTATGGCTACAGGGAGACCCCTTTTCAGAAAGACCAAAAAGAAAAAAGAAAGGAGAGAGCTGGGAATGGCGGTGCATGCCTTTAATCCCAGCACTCCAGGCAGGTAGAACTCTGTAAGTTCAAGGCCAGCCTGGTCTACAGAAGGAGTTCGAGGCCAGCTGGAGCTACAGGGAGACCCTGTCTCAAAAAGAACAAAAAAAAAAAAAAAAAAAAAGGAAGGAGGGCCTATAGGTTCTCGGTTTGGACACTTACTAGCTCTGTGTGACCCTTGGGAGGTGACCATCTGACTTTCTTCTTCAGTTTCCTCATTACAAAATGGGATAATGGGCCATTGAGATGATGACTCAATGGTTAAAAGCACTTGCCACACAAACCCTGACCACCAGAGTTTGATCCTGGAACCCACAGTGGAAGAGACCTGATTCCTGACAAGTTGTCCTGTGATTTCCACAAACACACCATGGCATAAGACACACACACACACTCACACTCCTCATACATACACACTCAATACAAATACTAAAATAAAATTTAAAACAAAATTTTTTTAAATTTTATTGTTTTTATTTTATGTATATGAATGTTTTGCCTGCATGTATGTAAGTGCACTCATGTCATGCAAGGCCCATGGAGGCCAGAAGGAGTTAGATCCTTTGGAACTGGAGTTGAATAGATGGTGATTAGCCACCTTGTGAGTGCTGGGAACTAAACCTGGGTCCTCTGCAAGAGCAATCAGTGTTCTTAACTGCTGAGCCATTCTTCATCCCCTTAAAACATTTTATTTATTTATTTTTATATTATGTGTGTATAAGTGTTTTGCCTGCATATATGTAAGTGCACTATATGTGTGCAATGCCTGCAGAGGCCAGAAGAAGGCTTCAGATCCCCTGAAATTGAACTTACAGATGGTTGTTAGCTGCCATGTGGGTGCTGGGAATCGAACCCAGGTCCTCTGCAAGTGGAGCCAGTGCTCTTAACTGATGAGCCAGTCCCATAGAATAATTTTTAATGGGATAATAGTACTTACTGAAAGAGTTAGTACATGCCATGTATCTAGAATATAGTCTGATGAGAAATGAGTAGCTATAGTTGTTAGTATTCAAATGGAAATGACACGGTTATGGAAAGGACATAGTCACCAATCTGTTAATAGATAAATGGGGATCAGGGGAAAGGAAAATTATTCCTTTTCTGAAATCAAAGAAAGTGTAAATTCGATTTGTACTTCCTTAGCACCATAAGCCTCTCTTCATTCTACTGGTAGGGTTCCTAGAGACTGCTGAGCGTGGACAGGCTAGTGTCTTCAGAGCCACTGGCAAAGCTGCTTTTCTGTTCCCTCATGAGACACAGGATCAGAAGCAGGGATGCTGCATCTGGCTCCCTGGTGAGTCACCAATGGGAATGGTAGTTTGAACCCATCTGTTCCCCTCCCTCATCTCTGCTCTTCCTATGACCCTGGCTTAAATGTTATGATCAGATAGCATGCAGAATAAAATAGAGAGCCCTAGCATGCCCAGCACCAAGAGTCACAGTGGAAGAAAAGCTGAATGCATAGGACCAAGAAGCTGAGGTTGTGCCAGGTGTGGTGGTGCATGCCTTTAACCCCAGCACTCGGGAGACTGAGGCAGGAGGATTGCCATGAGTTTGAGACCAGCTACAACATAAAGAAGTCCAGGCCATCATAGGCTATATGGACTTTAACAACAAGAAAGAAGGAAAAAAATATCCTGAAGGCTCGGGGTCTGGAGAGGGAGGATGGAGGTAGGGTAAGGAGCTCCTGATGCTGTCTAGGTAGTTTTTCTTCCCTCTTCCTTTGTGCTTGGGGATCCTAAAGCCTTAGACCACCGTGAGTGGTTTGAGGCCCTGTTTTCTTTCAAAGACAATAATGTACACCAGGGAAATGTCTGGTGAAGATTCTTTTGGTTTTTGCTTTAATCCTTCTCTCTTGTCTTTGAGTTGAAGGAATTAAGCTTGGTCAGGTCACATAATAATAGCTCACAAGGGAGCCAGTCCCAATCAGTGTTTTCTTGATAACTGCTTCCTTCCCAGACCTTCTTCAAGAGGAGGAACCTAGAATTTTCACACCCCACTCTCTCTCCCCAACAGCTTTCTGTTGTCTGTTCTGCTTCCAGAGGGGCCCCAAGGCTGACGCAGCTGGGCTCTTTAGCTTTTTTCTTTCTACAGACAAAATTGAAGGCAAAGCTCAGATTGTATATTTACAATTCACTATTCTGAGAATACCTTGATCTCCTGACCTGCCTGCCTCACTGGCCAGCCTAACCTTTTTGTTAAATTCAGGCCAGTTAAGTTCAGAGAGACCCTGTCTCAAAAATCAGAGGTGAACAGTACCAGAGGAACAATAATACCCAGAGTTGTTGTCTGGTCTTCACATGCATGTGCACACATGTACTTACACACATACATGCACTGTCACAAAGACAGATATATACACTCAAGAATTTGCAAATGTAAAATTTTAACGTGTAAAATTTTAACATGAAATTTTTAAAAATAAAATGTTTTGATTGTATGTGAGTGTAGTTTACATGTGTGGGGGCACATGCCTGTATGCAGGTGCACACAAATGTGTGTGTGTTTGTGTGTATGTGTGTGAGCCTGGGGAAGCCAGATGTTGACATTAGGTGTCTTCCTTGATCACACTGCATTTTATAGAGCGAGGCAAGATCTTTCATTTGGACCCAGAATTCACCAGTTTGATTAGTCTAGCTCACCAGCTTGCTGATGCTCATGGGGTCCCCCTGGTCTTCATGTCGCGAGTGCTGGGATTACAGGCAGGAGCCACTAATGCCTGACTCTCTTGATTCTCATCTTAAGATTCCAGGAGCTTAAATGTAAAATCTTTGTTAGGTTCCAACTCACTTTAAAGAGTTTATTCTGGTAACTGACTTTTTCCCTTTATACATCATGAAAGAAAATAGTTTCTTTTTTAATTTATTATTTTTATGTGTACAAGAGTATTGTCTGCATGTGTCTTAGTGCACCTGTGTTGTACCATGCCCACGGAGGTCAGAAGAGGACACTGGTTCCCCTGGAGCTAGAGTTAAGACAGTTGTATGGGTGCTAGGATTTGAACCCAGGTCTTCTGCAAGAGCAGCCAGTGCTCTTAACTGCAGAGCCATCTCTCCAACGCTGTAATCTGAATTTTTGAAATTATTGTTTTGTCTGTTTTAGAACATCATCATCATCATCATCATTATTATTATTATTATTGAAGCAGGGAGTACTCAGTAGTACAGGCTGGTTTTAAACTCTTAACAGTCTGAGGTGGGCTTGATGGTGCACACCTTTAATCCCAGCACTCCAGAGACAGGCAGACAGATCTCCTGTGAGTTCAAGGCCAACCTTGTCTACATAGCAGTTCTAGGCCAGTTGGGGCTACAGGGAGACCCTGTCTCCAAAAAAAAACTCTCAACAATCCTCCTGTTCCAGCTTTCCAAGTGGATTACAGGTATGAGCCATCTGTTCTAAAACTGTATATAGGTGAAATACAACCATAACTGTTTTGTGTAAAACTTCTTTCAAGATTCATCAGTGGTTTTACATACCTTCATTTTTAATGATGTGTACTTTTGTTTGTGTAGCTATAACACTTATTCATTAGCCTATTAACAGAAACTTGGCCTGTTCCCAGCTTGTATCTTATTGAACAGAGCTATACCTAGCATTTTTGTTTGTTTTACTTTCTTTTGTTTTTTGAGACAGGGTTTTTGCTGTACCCCAGTTGACCTGGAACTCACTATGTAGACCAGGTTGGCTTAGGACTTGATCTCACAGAGATCTACCTGCTTCTGCCTCCCAAGTGCTGGGATTAAAGGTGTGCATCATCATGCCTGGGAGCAACTAGCATTTTTGTACAAATCTTTTTGTGGTCTTAGGTTTCATTTCTCTTGAGTAATGCCTAAGAATAGCATTGCTGGGGCATTTGGCAAGCATATATTTAGTTTTATTAGAAGCTGCTAGACAGTTTTTCAAAATATTAGTACCATTTTATACTCCTTCCAACCAGTATGTGAGTCTAATTGCAGCCTTCACCAACAGAAGGCGAAGCTAATCTTGATTTATTTTTTTACTTTTTTCACTGTGTGTGTTCAGATGTGTGCACATGCATGTGAAAGTCAGATGTGTGCACATGCATGTGGAGGTCAGAGGGCAACCTTGAGTGCCATTCCTTAGAACTGTCCCCCCTCTTTTATTTATATTTTTTAGGATTTTAAAAGTAAATCTTAAGCCAGGAGTGGTGGTGCACACCTTTAATCCCAGCCCTTGGGAGGCAGAGGCAGGTGGATCATTGTGAGTTCAAGGCCAGCCTGGTCTACAGAGTGAGTTCCAGGACAGCTGGGGCTACAGGGAGACCCTGTCTCAAAAAGACAAAAAAAAAAAAAAGAAAAGTAAATCTTTTTTAAAAAAAGGTTTACTTATTTATTTATTTTGTGTTTTTTTGAGACAGGGTCTCCCTGTAGCCCCAGTTGTCCTGGAACTATGTAGACCAGGCTGGCCTTGAATTCAGAGAGCTGCCTGCCTCTGCCTCCTGAGTGCTCGGATTAAAGATGTGTGCCGTCATACCTGGCTCAAATTTTATTTTATTTTTTTGGTCTTTTTTGAGACAGGGTCTCTCTGTCCCAGCTAGCCTGGAACTTGCTATGTAGACCAGGCTGGCCTCGAACTCACAGAGGTACGCCTGCCTCTCAAGTGCTGGGACTAAAGATGTGTGCTAGCATGCCTGGCTTTATTTATTTTTAATTTGTGTGTGAGTGTGTGTGTGTGTGTGTGTGTGTGTGTGTGTGTGTGTGTGTTTGTGTGTGGGTGTGTGCACATGTACAGGGAAGTACCTATGGAAGCTAGAGCTGTTGGAGTCCCAGGAGCTGTGTTATAGGCGGTTGTGAGCCACCCGATGGTTGCTGGAACTTGAAGTCAAGTACTCTAGAAGATCAGTATGTGCTCTTAACCACTGAAGCATCTCTCCAACCCTTATTTATTTTTAATTTTTTTTTTTTTTGTCTTTTTGAAGCAGGGTCTCCCTGTAGCCCTGTAGCCCCAGCTGTGTAGACCAAGCCGGCCTCGAACTCACAAAGATCTGCCTGCCTCTGCCTCCCAAGTGCTGGGATTAAAGGCATGTACCACCACGCCTGGCACTTTTAGCATA
>NW_008350617.1:483645-496909 GCF_000622305.1 Nannospalax galili
TAAAATATTTTAAAAAATACTTTATTATTTTTATTTTATGAGTGTATTGACTGCATGTATGTGAGTGCACCCATGTCATGCAATGCCATGGAGGTCAGAAGAGGGCTTCGGATTCCCCTGGAACTGGAGTTAAGGACGGTTCATAGCTGCCATGTGGATCCTCTGCAAGAGCAGTCAGTGCTCTTAACCGCTGAGCCATCTCTCCTGTCTTCGTAATATCTATCTTGACTACTTTATTATGTTGGGTCTTTCTTTTCCTGCCCTCTTTCATCCCTCCCAGGCACTTCCTGTGGAGCCCAGGTTGTCCTCAAACTTGTCATCCTTCTGTCTCAGCTGTTTTTCTCCTTTTTTTAAATTAAAAAAGTTACATTTATGCCTGGTGTGGTGGTACACGCCTTTAATCCCATCACTTAGGAGGCAGAGACAGGGTAGGGCAGGCCAGGTAGGGCTACAGGGAAATCCTGTCTCAAAAAGACCACCACCAACAACAAAAAGTAACATTTATTTATTCGTGGGTAGGTGTGTGCACATGTAGAAATCAAAGGACAATCTCTGGGAGTCAGTTCTCTTCCACCATATGGGTCCATGATAACCTGATAACCCAGGTTATCAGGCGTGGCAGCAAGTGCTCTTACCCATTGAGCCATCGGGCTCATGCTGTGTCCTTCTAATACTATTTATTTATTTATTTATTTATTTATTTATTTATTTATTTATTGGTCTTTTTGAGACAGGGTCTCCCTGTAGCCCCAGCTGTCCTGGAACTCACTATGTATACCAGGTTGGCCTTGAACTCACAGAGATCTGCCTGCCTCTGCCTCCCAAGTGCTGGGACTAAAGGCGTGCTCCACCACGCCCAGCATGTTTTATTTTTTTAAATAGTTTACTTATTATTATTATTATTTATTTATTTATTTTTGGTCTTTTTGAGACAGGGTCTCCCTCTAGCCCGAGCTGTCCTGGAACTCACTAAGACCAGGCTGGCCTTGAACTCACAGAGATCTGCTTGCCTCTGCCTCCTGAATGCTGGGACTATAGGCGTGTGCCACCACGCCCAGTGATAGTTTACTTATTATTTTTATTTTATGTGTATGAGTGTATTGCCTACATTTATGTAATTGTACCCATGTTGTGCAATGCCTGTGGAGGTCAGAATAGGGTGTCAGATCCCTTGGAACTGGAGTTATGGACAGTTGTTAGCCACCATGTGAGTGCTGGGAACCAAACCCAGATCCGTTACAAGAGCAGCCAGTGATCTTAACTGCTCTCCGGCCCCTCTAATGCATTTTATAGCATATTACTACATATGTATAAATAATACATGATGATGTTTGGTATAATTTCAAAATAGCTTAAATATTTTCATTTTACATTGATTATTTGGCAATTTTCTGTTACAACTTCACATAGGCTGGGCATGGTGGTATATACGTTTAATCTTGGTGCTCAAGAGGTAGAGGCAGGCCAATCTCTGTGAGCTCAAGGCCAGCCTGGTCTGCCTAGCAAATTCCAAGCCAACCAAACTATATAGTGAAATCTTGTCCCAAAAACAAAAACTTAAGGCTTTTGTGATCTAGCTATGTTGACATATGTAGGTGCAGCTTATTAATTTAACCTGCTAGTGTGTTATTCCATTGAACCACAATTCATATTTTCCTCTAGTGAAGGATCCTGGGGCAGGGAATATCTTTTCATTCATATTTTGTAGAACATGTCTCTAGGATATGTACTTGGAATAGTGTTCCTAGGTCTCAATTCAGAGGATACACATTTAATACCTTTTTTCAAGCATTTATATTTTTCTTCTGGTTTAAGTAAATAAGCAGCAAACTAATAAACATACACCATGGCATGATCTTGCATGAGGGGTCTTCATGTATAAGCTGATAGCAGATTTCTGTTCTTGGCACCCCTGAATGTCTTGTTCTGTGCTCTCTCCTAGCGGCAGTATATACCTGTGAAAGTGAAGAGCAAAGCCTTCTGGATCTTTTCTTGGGAGTATGCTATGATGTATGTAGGAAGCCTAGTGGTAATAGTTTGCCTGTCCTTCTTCCTTCTCAGCTCCTGGGATTTCATCCCTGCAGTCTACGGTTTCATGTAAGTACAGACCTTACTAGAAAATTCTGGAAGCTAATTTGGTTTTCATAGGTTCTACTGGAACCATAAGGAGAGAACTATGTAGGCAGCATCTGTAGCAGGGTCCTCATACTTCTGCAGTATTTATGAAATCCAGATTGCTGGCCCAGCCCTAGGGGACTGATGAATTAGGTGTGAGATAGGGACCAGAAATCTGCATTTCTCAAGTTTTGAGGTGCTGCTGATGGCAGTAGTGGTAAAGGGAACATAGTTTGGTAACCTCTGTTCTAGAATATACCTTTCATTAGTTACTAAAGAATACTCCTGGAGCTGGCAAGGTGGCTCAGTGGGTAAAGGTACTTGCCACCAAGCTTAAGAGCCAGAATATGATCCCCAAAACCCACACGGTGGATGGAGAGAGAACCAACTCCCAAATGTTGTATTCTGATCTTCATACAGGTGCTGTGGCATGTGTGCATGCATGTGTGCTCACATACACACACACACATACACACATACTCTCTCTTGTGTGTGCATGCACACACACACACACACACACACACACACAAAATGAAGGAAAGAAAAGAGGGAGGGAGGGAAGAGAAAAGGAAAGAATACTAGTAATATTCAAAACAGCTACCAACCTCTGGCTGGGAGCTCTGAGTTTAATTCCAAAGACTAATGGCTGCTTAGGGTCCCTTGATATGTGCCAGACCTCTACAGAAAAGCCAAGTGCATTTTCTATATTGTAGTCTTGCCCAAGTGTATGTTCATGAATTCTGTAAACATTTCCAAACATTCTCCATGTGTAGGCCCTGTGTGGCTGTTGAGGGGGTAGCCACTACCCTTGAGAAACTCATAGCCCCATGGGTAAGAGATACTTAAACCTAGCATGGTGGGTATGGACTCAGGACTGGGAGAAGTCGAGTTTAGGACTCTGGGCTGTTTTCTTGTTCATGCACATCCTAAGCATGATAACTTAGTCACTTGGAGCTCTTTATGCTCCACCTTGGATAGGAGTCTTTGATGTCTGGCGAAGAATTTTTCCTGTTCTTCATCTCATTACTCAAAAAGAAAATGTAGTTGCTACAAGAGGCAAAGTCTAAGGGGCTAGAGAGATGCCTCAGCGGTTGAGAGCACTGGCAGTTCTCTATATCCACATGACAGCTAACAACTGTCCGTACGCCAGTCCCAGTGGATCCAATAATGTCTTCTGGCCTGTGCAGGCATTGCATGCACATGATGCACTTTCATATGTATGGACAAAACACTCATACAGATAAAAATAAATAAGTAAATAATTTGGGGGCAGGGCATTTCCGACAGGGTTTCCTTGTAGCCCCTGCTGGCCTGGAACTCACTATGTAGAGTAGGCTGGCCTTGATCTCACAGAGATCTGCCTGTCTCTGCCTCTGAAGCATGTGCCACCACACCTGTCTTTAATTTTTTAAAGCCATTTAAAAAATATTATTTTTATTTTATGTGTATTCGTGTATTGTCTGCATGTAGCTAAGTGCACCTGTGTCATGCAATGCCCGCAGAGGACAGAAGAGGCTGTCGGATCCCCTGGAACTGGAGTTACAGACAGTTAGCTGCCATGTAGGTTCTGGGACTCGAACCTGGGTCTTCTGCAAGAACAGCCAGTGTTTTTAATTGCTGAGCCATCTCTCCAGCTGCTTTTAAAGCCATTTTTAAAAGAGAGAATTAAAAAGTTAGCCTAGGCAGGCATGGTGGCACACACCTGTAATCCTAGCACTTGGAAAGTGGCAACAGGAATCAAGGTTATCTTAGCTACGTAGCAAGTTCAGCACCAACCTGGGCTGCATTCATGAGACCCTATCTCAAAAAAACAACACATACAGCTTAGCTCAGGCAGAGACCTTGATCAGAGAACATTATACGTGTCCCTGCCTTTTCCTCATTCATCGTCTTTTTATTTTATTTTTTTATTTTATGTGTATGCGTGTTTTACCCACATATATGTAGGTCCACCACATGCATGCAATGCCCCGCAGAGGTCAGAAGAGGTCTTGGATCCCCTAGAACTGGAGTTACAGATGGTTGTTAGCTGCCATGTGGGTGCTGAAAATTGAACCCTGGTCTTCTGGAAGAACAGCAAGTGTTCTTAACCACTGAGCCATCTCTCCAGCCCTCACTGTCTTTTTAAAATTGTGAATTGAGAACAATTCTTTTGTCAAATCAAAAATATAATGTAAGGCTTGCAGGGCAGGCATTTGTGATGGTGCACACCTTTAATTATAGCCCTCAGGAGACAAAAGCAGGTGGATCTCTGTGAGTTCCAAGCCAGCTGGGACTATATAGTCGAACTCAATCTCAAAAAACAAAATATATACAGGTGTGCTGGCGCATGCCTTTGATCCCAGTACTTGGGAGGCAGAGGCAGGCAGATCTCTGTCAGTTCAAGGCCAGCCTGGTTTACATAGTGAGTTCCAGGCCAGCTGGGGCTACAGGGAGACCCTGTCTCAAAAGAAAAGAAAATAATAATAAAATAAATTTTAAACACACACACACACACACACACACACACAAGACCTGGAATGGGGTTGACGTTCCTGGACAAGTTAGCAGAAAGGAGAATCTTTTCCTTTCCATATGAGTCACTGTGAAAGACCTATTGCTTCATTCTGGGAATTTAAGTCCCATCAAGTACACAGTGAGCATGGATGGCTCTAGCCTTCTGATTTCTAAGAACTTCCATTCATTTTAGTGCTCAATGAACTTGCACATTTTCCCATTATACCTTTCATAAAAAATTATTTTTTAAGTAGAATGGCTTTTCTCCTTGAACTCTTCACCAAGGTTGACTTGCTATCTATCTAGGAGCTGCTCCTGACTTATTATTGCTAATCTATTGGTGGAAGCAATAAAATATATTGTAGACAAAGGCTATTCAAATGAGAAATATTTCTTTAAACTCTCTGGGGATTGGAGGAATGGGAAGTGGACCTGACAGCAGCCCCATTGCTGGTTATAGATGAGCAGGCTTGGCAACAATGTTTTGTTAGCAGTGTTAATCTGTGAATCCTGTTACTTTATAAGGTTATCACTCCTGGCAAAAACTGCAAATTACAGTTTCTTTCTCTCCAGGCTGAAGATAACTTTTGCATCTACAAGTAGGATCTTGTTAGCAGAAATGGCGTAAACAGAAGCACATTGAAAATGCCATTTGCAATTCAGGTTGATGTACAAACACAGAAATAATGTGAACTTTTACCAAAAGAACCAGCATTGCAGTCCATTCTTGTATGACTTAACCACACAAAAGTCTTTCATATAAACCTAAAATTTTCAGATGAGCTCTAGAGCCCTGGGTAGTCTTAGCACAACCTACTGATGGCTCCTGAAGCCCTTGGAAATATCACTGCAGGTTCAGGCATGCAGTTTTCCGGCACCCACTGTGGGGTTGTGGAGCAAGAATAGGGAGGAGCAGGCTCCCAGAGCTTGTTCTCTGGGCAGGTCTTTCGAAGCCCAAAATAGATTTTGTTTATTTAAATCTCCTTCCTCTTACAGTACTGAGTAGCTACTGATTAGAAACTGTTGTAGGCCAGAAAAGAGGGGCTGCTCTCTTGATTTCTAGGATGGATCCCTGCCTCATTCCAGATTCTGTTAGTTCAGCTAGTTGGTGTTTGTTTTGTTTTTGTTTTCTTTTGTTAGACAAGGTCTCATGTAGCCCAGGCTAGCCTTGAACTCAATATGCAGCCAAGGATGGCTTTGGCTCTTTCTGCATAAAACCCAAGTGATTTCACACTTGGGTTTTATGCCATGCTGGGGATCATGCCCGCAGCCTTGTGCATGCTAGGCAAGCATTCTACCAGTTGAACTATATCCCCAACCCTTGGCTAGTATTTATTATAGCCTCTATTCTCTGCATCTCCAGCCCTACGTTTTGTTAATTACCTGTATGGAGGTACCTACAGAGCTCTTTACATTCTGAAGAAGGAAATCATCTTTGGTTATCCAGTAGTGACCCAGGTTTTCAGGACAAAGCCACGGCAAAGGAGACCATTTGTAACTGTTCTTTTTTCTCTCCCTGTGTTTTCTTATTTCCAGACTTTCTGTTCCAGATCTCACTCCAAACATTGGTCTTTTCTGGTACTTCTTTGCAGAGATGTTTGAGCACTTCAGCCTCTTTTTCGTCTGCGTGTTTCAGATCAACGTCTTCTTCTACACTGTCCCCTTAGCCATCAAGTTAAAGTAAGTGGGGGTACCTACTGCTTATCTGCCTCCCACTGCTCCTCCATGTCATTGAATGGATATCCTTTGGACTAAGCACCTGCCACCAGGTTTGTGGCATCTTTCCTCAGGTGCCAGTGCCAGTACCAGCAATTAATAGTCACACACAAGTGCAGGCTACAGGGAGGGTGCTTTGCAACCCTGGGCTCCCCGTTTCATTTTGAGGTGCCTAAAACTATAACTGCTCTGTCCATTCACTATTTTGGGCAAGAGCAGAGGTTGCACTGGGGGTTGGGGGATGGTCTTTGGAAGACAGTGGTCTGGCTGGATGTCTTTGATCGGCACCCAATCCCACTGGACTCAGGTTGAGAGCTTTTGGAGGCTGGCCACCTACAGCCCTGTTTGATTTTCTGATCAGTTTTCCTCCAATTGGGGTTTTCTGTGGAGATCTCTCTTTCAATGTAAGAGAACTGGCTTGTACTGAGCCTTCTTCCTCCCAGGTGCCTTTCTAGTTCTACAAAATGAAACGATGTCTAGCTCCGTACCTCATGGAGGTCAGCAGTATCTTATTGCCACTGTTCCAGTTTTAAAGTTGAGGAATTGAGGCTCAGAGACCTGGAACAATTTTTCCAGTTTCACAGCTAGTAAGCAGTGAAGCTGGAATTCAGACATAGGTTTGCCTAATTCCAGAATCTGGGCTCATCTCTTTGGGCCATGCCAAGCTTCAGAGAGCACTTGCAGTAGTCCTAGAAGTAGTTCTGTTATCCTGGCTTCAGAGCAGCTTGATCTCTGACAAAAAAACTTGATAAACAGGCATTAGTATTATGCAAAAGTCAGCCCTGGGCTGTGTTGAGGATGTCTGTTTGGCCTTTTCCTGTTTACTTACCTTTAGCTCTTGGTCTGCTCTCAGAGGAGCACTGCAGGCTGAGCCGCATGCCCATCCTCCCCTGACCAGGACTGTGAGGGCGGTGGGCACTAAGAATTGTACCAGTGTTAGGAGCTCTGTGGACAAACAGCTCTACATTCACCTCACTGTTCTGAACCTCAGTTTCCTCATCTGTGAGGGGCAGGGTGCAGGAATCTGCCTGGAGGGCTGACTGGGGTGCTTGAGGATCCCCTGAAATGATGCAGGAGAAGACTTGTACAGAACTCAGCACAGAATAAGGGCTCAGGAACCCTCTGTTGTTTATTACTCTGAAGTCAATTTCAGGGGCTGGAGAGATGGCTCAGTGGTTAAGAGCACTGGCTGCTATTGTAGAGGACCCAGGTTCAGTTCCCAGTACCTAATGTCAGTTCGTAATATCTGTAACTCCAGTTCCAGATGATTGATGCTGTCTTCTGGCCTCTGAAGGGACTGTATGCATGTGGGGCACTTAGGTACAAGCAAGCAAAACACTCATACACATAAAATAAAAATAAAAAAATTTGAGTGGGGTGTGGTGGTGCACGCCTTTTAATCCCAGTGCTTGGGAGGCAGAGGCAGACAGATCTCTGTGAGTTCAAGGCCAGCCTGGTCTACATAGTGAGTTCCAGGACAGCTGGGGCTACAGGAAGACCCTGTCTCAAAAAAGACCCAAAAAAAAATTTTTTTTTTTTAAATCAGTATCAGTTGTTATTAGTTTAAGGTTATAAGGATTCCAGTTCTGAGCCAGGTGTGGTGGCTTTCTCCTGTAATCTCAGCACCCAAGAAGTGAGAGACAGGAGTATTAAGAGTTCAAGGCCAGCCCAACTACATAGTGAGTTGGAGGTCAGCCTGGGCTACCTGAGAACCTGTCTGAAAAGGAAAAGATTAGAAAAAGATGTCTGTAACTCTCAGTTCTCCTTCTGGACACTAAGGGTCTATATATTGCGCTGACCATATTGCCAGTGAACAAAGGATCAGCCACAGGCACTTCCTGTTTCAGGGCCTGTTGACAGGGTCTTCTGGTGAAGGAGGCTCCCAGAATTCTCTGACAAATAGTCATTTAGGCCTAGTAATAAAGAATGCTGACTTTGTTTTCTTCCTTTGGTTCCTGGGAGAAGGCCCACAGCTAGTACAGATAGGAGTGGCTGTTGATGGGAAATTTCTCTATGAATGGGTTCTCTGGTGTTCGCCTGACCTTCCTTACCACCTCTGAACATGTCTTGGTCTCTGCAGTTTTCTGCTCTGCTATTGGGGCCTGACCCATCCATGCCTTGTGGGTGTAGTAAGTCAACCTCTTCCTGAAGTCCCCTAGGGAATACTTTTGGTTTGTATGGTGGGGTCTCTATGGTAGACCTGGTCCCCAGGTGCCCTGGCTGATCTCTCTGCCTATCTGTCTTCCCTGCCCTGCCCCAGGGAGCACCCCATCTTCTTCATGTTCATCCAGATTGCCATCATCTCCATCTTCAAGTCCTATCCAACAGTGGGGGATGTGGCCCTCTACATGGCTTTCTTCCCTGTATGGAACCATCTCTACAGATGTGAGTACTCCAATGCTCCTCACTGGGGGCAGATCTAGATCTGTCTGGCTCCTAGGTGAAACAACTGGGGGAAAGGGATTGATAAGCATTTACTGGGCACCTGCTGTGCTGGTAGCACTGAGAGAGAAGCAGCGACCTGAAGCACGCATGTGCCCATGTGCCCCCGGTGCTCTGATTAGTGGTGGTAATGAGACAGCTACCATTTAGAGTACTTGACTGTGTACCTGACCATTGTGGCTCTAAGATGTACATCCATTAGCTCATTTTGTCTTCACATCCTCTTTATGCATGTGAGAAAACTTTAGTACAGAAGGATAGAGCCACTAGTTCAAGGACACATGACTGATAAGTGGACAAGCTGGGATTGGAATCCACATCTGTGGACCTTGTCCAGTGCTGCCCAGTCTGGGTCCCTGTAACAGTGCCTCATGTGTCTCCCAATACAGTAGCTATTAAAGTGACCCAAAACCTAAATTTTTCTTTCTTTTCTCTTCTTTATTTCCTCCTGTGTTTTTGAGATAGGGTCTCATGTAGCCCAAACTGGCCTTGAGCTCACTATGTAGCCAAAAATGGCCTTGAACTCCTGATCCTCCTGCCTCTACCTCTCAAATCTAGGAAAATAGGCATATACCACCATGTTCAGCTTTTTTTTTTTTTCGCAGTCTCAGGCTGTAGCTGAGGCTAGCCTGAAACTCATTCTGTAGCCTGGGCTGGCCTCATACTTGCAGCAGTCATCCTGCTTCCGCTTCCTGAATGCTAAGATTACAGATAAGAGCCACCACACCAGCAGATGCTACACTTTTCATTTAAATTCAGATGCAGTAAGCCACATATAAGTAGGCTGCCTATTGGACTGTGCAACTGTAGCCTTGAGCTCCGAATTCCTTTGTGCGTTCAATGAAGACCCTCTCAACTTTTCTTATCCATCCTCAGAAGATGGCTCAGAAGTGCTCTGTATTCTCTAAGCCCCAGTCTTTCCTTCTTTCAGGCTCTTAGCCCCCTCTGGTGGTTCTTTTTTTTTTTTTTTTGGTCTTTTTGAGATGGTCTCCTTATACCCCAGCTGACCTGGAACTCACAGAGATCCACCTGCCTCTGCCTTCGGAGTGCTGGGATTAAAGGCGTGCCCACCATGCCAGGCTATGGAGGGCTTTTTTAAGCCTCCCTCTGAAGGAAGCAAAGTCCAGGAACCCCCCCAGCTGGTTTTCTGTCTTAGAATGGGAGGGTAGCTGTGGTACACAGCCGTGTCAGGATTGAACTCTGCAGTGCAGACCTCAGAGGAAGTTATTTTTTGTTGTTATTTTGGGGTTGTCAGGGTGTCAACCAGGAAGTGAAACTGCCCAGCTGCAAGTAGGAAACCTACCTGTAAGTGTAGGCCCCAGAGTGGAGGTAAACAGCTAAGTGGGCAGGCCAAGCCCAGGCCAGGTGTGACTCTTGGGCCTGGTGGAGTGGTGTCCAATCTGAGCTGGCTGAGAAGAGGAAGCAGCGTCTTCTGCCTGTGACATCCTCACTGCATAGACAAGAATCACCCAGTCCAGCGGACTCAGAGTCCACTTGGGGCCCTTTGGAAGTCTGGCCAGTGATGACTCATGAGGTAACAAAGGCATATGGACATAGCAAGTCTGTGATAAGGGTAGGACATGGGGCAATGGTCTTTTTTTCCCCCTAAAGCAAATGATGTTTCCTTTTAGCTGTCTGTACTACACAGAGTATTGCCTCTCTCTCAGAGGCATGATGCAGTAATCCACATTGCTGAATTCTGGCATACTGACTGGAGCTTGAGTCTACATCCTGACTTTCCTTGCCAGCTGACTTAGCCTTTCTGAGCCTCTGACTTTTCCATCCATCAGATGAATAGTGGGGCGTGGTGGCACGGACCTGTAATCCAAACACTTAAGAGGCTGAGGCAAGAGGATAGTGAATTTGAGCTTAGCCTGTGCTGCATATGTGAGTTCTGGGCCAGATATGTTAATAGTAAGGACTGCAGTTATCAGCATCAGTAATAATTCTACAGGAACATCCCCTGCATATTTCCATTATCAAAGCTTCGGGCTTAGCAGCCAGAGACATTGAAATAAACTTATTTTTTTTTTTTAGCTTGAAATAAGTATTTTATGCCCATGAGGATGATAAGGCAGAGAAGAAGGAAGAGGTTTCCAGAAACCTGGATGATCTAGTAAATAGTCTGTTGCTGACTGGCTGGGCAAGCAGTTTACAGACACAGCTTATCTCAAGATCCTGCAGAGAACTGTGGCTGCCACCCTTTGCCTCATTGCATAGGGACTACTCATGCTTGGAACACCTGTTGCAAACTTGACATCAGTGAATCATTATACTCAGTAATAAGTGTCTTCAGCCCTGGGCCTTGGGACCTCTGAGCAGACATTTTGTGAAGTCTTTCAATCTAGTTGAATATATTTAATGTTGTAAGGTATCCTGTTGAAACATTAGCTAGCAGCATTGATCTCCTGTCCCCACCTCTCCTCTTTTTTGTATTGGTCAGTGGGGAAGACAAAAACAAGCTCTGCCCTGAGTACAAGCCCCAGACACTGGACTCTGTAGCCTGGGGCCAGGATGAGCCAGACAGACATACACTTATGGTGTTAGCAGCCTGCTGGCAGAGCTGTGCCAGCTTGCAGCAGTCCAGCTACAAAGCCAACTACCACAAGGCTGGAGTTAAGCATATGTGTTGTGTTGTTTTGTATTTTTATTAACTATTGAATAAAAATAAAAGAATATTGATCAAATAAATTATAAGCATTCTGCAGTAAGTTCCCATGTATCTAGCATGTAATTTAAGGAACCATAAGGCTGGAGAGATGATTGGTGGTTAGGAGCACTGGCTGCTCTTCCAGAGGACCCAGGTTCAGTTCTTATCCATATGATAACTAACCCTCATCTCCAATTCCAGGGGATTTGACACCCTCTTCTGACCTCTGAGGGCATTGCACACATGTAGTGTACTTACATGCAGGCAAAACACTCATACACATAAAAAATGAAAAATAAAAAATTTACTTTTGGTCTTTTTGAGACAGGGTCTCCCTATAGACCCAACTGGCCTGGAACTCACTGTGTAGACCAGGCTGGCCTTGAACTCACAGAGATCTGCTTGCCTCTGCCTCTGGAGTGCTGGGATTAAGGGTGTGTACCACCATGCCTGGCTGTAATGTTTCCTTTTTAAAATTTTATTTATATTTCACACCTTTAGTTCCAGCACTCAGGAGACAGAGACAAGCAGATCTCTGTGAGTTCAAGGCCAGCCTGGTCTACATAGTGAGTTCCAGGCCAGCTGGATCTATAGGGAGGCCCTGTCTCAAAAAAGACTAAAAAGAAAAAAAAAAAAAAAAAGAAAAAGAAAGAAACATCACTTTGCGCTCTTTAAACCCCTCTAATTTCCTCTATCACCTTCCTGATGAGACCAAATATTTCAAGTGACTTTTTTATTTCTGAATGCCTGAGGCTCAAGAGGGAATGGGCCTTGTCAGAAGTTCCTGTTTATCTGTAGTGGTGCCAGAGATTGGATAAGCCACCCAGTGAATGTTGTGGGGAACTTGACTCCATCTGGTCTAGCAGGTCAGACGAAGGGTGAGTCCTTTGGTCTTTTTAGGCCGTGGTCATCTCTGACGCCTCCTGGTGCCTGGAACAAGCTGTCCTGTGCCCCAGGTCCCCAGTTCCATCTACTTTGGCATAGTGCTTTAATCTTCCAGCATTTCAGCCAGCCAGAGTGAGTAGCAGCTGGATTAAGCCAGCTGGATGCTAGTAGCAGTCCTCTAAGCACACTGAAATATCTCTTTGCAGCTTAGAAGCTGCATGTGAACCTCTTACATCTTTGTACTCAGTCCCTTTCCTGTCTGAAGCCTCTTTCTCTGACTAGAGACAGAGCATCAAAAATCACTTGGGCTATCAGACCCTACAAGTTTATTCTAGGAATAATATGGGTTCTTCTCAGACAAATAATTTACAGGAGATGAGAATGAACCACTGAGAAATGAAAATAAGGATTGTAGCCTGGTATGGTGGTACACGCCTTTAATCCCAGCACTTGGAAGGCAGAGGCAGGTGGATCTCTGAGTTCAAGGCCAGCCTAGTCTACTAGGGAGTTCTAGGCCAGCTGGGGCTATAGGGAGACCCTGTGTCAAAAAAAAAAGAAAAGAAAAGAAAAGAAGGATTGTAGAGTGGAGGAGCTAGCAGATTGGTTCTCTTTTCTTGAGTTTGTAACGTTGCTTGATAACAACAGTAATAATGTTTAGTGTAAGTACCCCTTTCTTTGGGCTCCTTATTCCTGAGAGTAGAGGAAGAGACAGGCTTCCCTGAGAGGTCTCAGAAGGCCTGAATCAGGGTTTGGGCCTCTCAGCTTTGACAACGCAGAACTATGAAAATTTCAGATCAGAAAGAATGACCTTGCAGGCCTCCAGGCTGGTGTCCAAATTGTGGGATTCCCTAAACCACTAACATCTTTAAAATTTCTGATGGTAGAGTTGCCAGTTTGTTTGTTTGTTTGTTTTTTGATGGCCAAAGAATCTGCCAACTAACAATCATTTGTCTCCATTTA